>NW_026571190.1:8797595-8907595 GCF_026225935.1 Boleophthalmus pectinirostris | reverse complement strand
CCATTCAAGTATTCAGACTTGTGTAGTTCTTAGGTTCGAGGTGTATGTTACAAGAGCACTTAGAGTCCACTTAAAGACATAACTGTGTCCATGAAATACAGTTTGATTGTGAAACTTCAGAGATGAAATTCATTCATTCATTCTAGCTGAATGAATGCAAACAGTCCTTTTTAGACAGTAGCCTATTCAATTGGCCATGGTTTGCAGAAAGTATTTTGTCTGTCAAATGAGGTACTATATTTAAAACAAAGCCATAACATCAAAGGGTTTTAATGCAGTTTTGTTTTTCATCATTAACTCTTGAATAATAGGAAGTGTCTTACCTCTAACTGTTATCTGAAGAAAGTCACAAACAGCTGTAGATTTAAAACCACTGTTCTGCACTCTGAAGTAATATTTGTCATTATGGGTTTGGTTTAAATTATAAAACATTGTGGTGCAGTCTTTGTTTTTCAGGTTCCCAGTGATGTTCATAGGATGAGACTTACTGGGGTTTCCACTCACTGAAAATGCTTTGTTTAAATCTCCACCAAATCCAAAGTCATGTTTAAACCAAATGCCAGTGACAGGGTCGTTTGTGTTTATGTCTTCATTTGTAGGTAAAATTGTATAGGTGCATGGGATCCACAAACAGGAGCCACTCAGAGCCTCCATTGGACTCGGGGTTGTAATGGACAGATCATTTGTTAGACCACAACAATCAGCACCTGTAAAACATACACAGGGTTAAAGTTACAGTACAGAATATGCAGAAGTACACAGTTGTTCACCAAATAATCATTGTTGTCATGTTTTTCTTACAAAACTGAATATGTACTGTATATAGGCCTATCTAAATTCTCAAGTGGTGAACACTCTTTATGCTTACATTTAGACAGGTTGGACTCATTTTACTAAAACACACTTGAGATCATCATTATATTTAAGACTTCACTAAAAAAATGTCCCAGTTTGGCACTTTTTTGGGTTTCAAATTTTACTTCCTGGTTAAAAATAATGACATACCACTAGGGAATTCTGTAACATTTACCCAGCAACCATATTGTACTCCCCTAATATTCACAGAAATTATAATCTATCTATCTAACCAAATACAATTAGAAGAAAATACCTTTGTTTTATTGAATTCATGTTTAAAGTATCATAAATGTGTTTCTTTTAAGTAGAATTCTCCCTAGTGTGATCAGTATTTTTTAGAACTCTTTGCTTCCTGTAATTTTAAACATACTCCAACTTTTCTTCACAAACTGCTTCTCAATTTGTGTAAAACTGTAATTTATATTTACTACAGTCAGTGTGTCAATCGGGTGATCCCTCCAGACACCAGCTATACCTAATAACGAAGACGAAATCAGATTTTTCTCTGTGCAGGCCTTTTCCCAGTTTATAATGACATTAGATCAGACTCTTATAGTGACATTAGATCAGACTCTTATAATGACAGTAGATCAGACTCTTATAACGACAGTAGATCAGACTCTTATAACAACAGTAGATCAGACTCTTATAACGACAGTAGATCAGACTCTTATAATGACAGTAGATCAGACTCTTATAACGACAGTAGATCAGACTCTTATAACGACAGTAGATCAGACTCTTATAACGACAGTAGATCAGACTCTTATAATGACAGTAGATCAGACTCTTATAATGACAGTAGATCAGACTCTTATAACGACAGTAGATCAGACTCTTATAATGACAGTAGATCAGACTCTTATAATGACAGTAGATCAGACTCTTATAATGACAGTAGAGAAGTCAGAGTTTCCAGACAAATTCAGTTTAAACTGGGGCTCAGGCATCATGAGAAAAATAGAACAGAACTGTAAATGAAAAAAAAAAAAAAAAAAAAAAGATAACACATTTTTAAACTCACCTGAACACAGCAGTAAGATTAGTAAGATGTGAATAAACATATTTCCAAAGAGCTGAATCCACAACAACAATAACACGTAAAATAAAATAAAGAAAGGGCTTGCTAAAATATGTTCATCCTGAATTGTACCACTAACATAGACCTGAGTTTTTTTGAAATGAAAGCTAAATGTACAGTTTCCTCTCTCATTCTCCTCCAAGCCTTCAAATTTAAAGTCAAAATTTAGAGTGTGAAATACACACATAGTTAACTAAATGAGTGTGACGTCACCCACAGCGTTCAGCGCCACTCAAATGTGTTTTATTCCTGTGAATTTTTTTCAATGCAAATTTTACACTGAATTTGACTTTTGAACTTTAGGGCTTGAAAATATTCGTGCTGAATATTTAAAAGGGGATTATTTTATATTGAATTTTAACCCTAACCCTAACACTTTTCAGCAATTAACATTCAGAATAAAAATAATTCAAACATGTTTTTTCAGAGTAAAAAATTCAAAGTGAGAAATTCAATGACATTTAAAATTAAAAATCTTATGAAACAAATGATCTTCCAAATGGCCATATCGGTTCTATAGAGTGTTAGTATTAGACAAATGAGTTTAGTTGATTTATTTCATGAGACAGGGACAGTGCACAATATACATGAGCCTGAACTGGGTACAGATGTACTGTAGTATGTAGGACGAGTGAAAACAACAAACTTAGAAAACAACAAACTGACATTCAGAGCATCAAACATGCCATCATTTGGATGTACTGTGTAATACCAAAGGAGTCCATCCAATAAGGCCATAACTAATCCCAGTGTAACAATAATACAGCCATGAGCCTTCACAAAATATGAACACAACCTTCATTTAGAATGAGCACAGATTTGAATACAACTGACTCAGGATCAGTAGCTGGAGTAAGGAGTTAGGCTGTTACATAAGTTTGATGGCTTCATTATGTTGTCATTTTACTCCTCCTGAAGCAACATGTCACAAGTTTACAGCTGTAAAACTGTCCAATACAGTGACTTTGTTGTTGAGTCTATTTGATATAGTTGAAATGAGTGTGAGCTGTGCTGTCCCTCCTCTTTCACACGCTGCCATGCTCTGAACCCTGATGAACCACAGAGGCTCCTGATCTCCTCTGACTTCACTATGTGCATCAGTTTGAGCTTCTGGACATGTGTCTGGTCAGACTAGATCATCAAGAACAGCAGGCTCCAGCTCAAAGACATCCCTCCAGTCATGCCCCAGGTCAGACTTCTCACACAGTAATCAAGACAAAAATGTATCCATCTATACCTGTGCAACAGAAAAGACAGATCCGCACTGCAGTTGTTTTGAGCTCCCAAAATGTTTATGTTAATGACACCACAATGTACACAGTTAAAACTTTTATAGGATGTGCATCTCTATATCTTCCAGTATTCCATCTACAACTGTCGAAACACAATACTGGGATGATAACAAAGCAGAGAAATTGAGTCTTCTTCTTTACAGAATCGTGTCTCTGTCACTGCATGGATTTGTGTATGTGTCAAATAAACTAAATGAACTAACAAATCTGCGTTACTCACGCGTGCAGTTCTGCATAAATATACCCTAACATGATACAAAACTATACACTACAGCTTCACAAACCTGATGTGATGTGGAGTAGTACAGTATAATAGTTCATATTTCCACAAGTTCCACATGTTTTATTGTTGGGCAGTGATAGTGGTGAATAGTTAGAGCAGTCTACAGGAAAGTGCAAAGGTGCACCTTTGAGTGTGGAAATATGGCTCATCTCTCACTTTGTTTTCATTTGAGAGCAAGTGAATGACTAGGCTGTTGCACTGCTTCAATCATAATTGTGTCTAAATCTATGTATTTGGAAGTTTGCCTTATGCACAGTAGATCACTGAGCCCTTTGTAAGAGTTCTCTTTGTAACATCACTTCAGGAGCGATATTGTTAGGCATGGAGTTTTCTAGAGTACAAATGTCTTCCTCTACTTTGAGAAGCTATTGGTATATATTCTAATGAACATTTGAAGCAAAAACAACATATGTTGTTCCTTACACAGCTCTTAAGTGTCTCCAACAAAATGTCAGCTTCAGCTGAAGGTTTGTTACTCAAGATGAACTCATTGATATATTCCTTCATTTCATTCACAAAGAGATGGTGTTGAAGCACAGATGTGTTAAAGTCCCAGCGGGCTGCATATTTGGGAGGAGTGGGTATTAATAGCCTATATAACCCCTTATGATCTGACAAAGGTGTGGGAAGTACTTGAATGTTTCATATTTTGTCAGTGAGATGAGCAGAAACAAAACTATAATCAATACGTGAGAAAGATAGATATCATGAGGAAAAGCAAGAGAATTCTCATTAGATGTGGTATTGCAGAACAATAATCTCCCAGTTCCAGCACAAAACTTGTGTCAATGATAGTTCATCCATGAGAATCGTCTGGATAGGCCTCATAGATGTTTGATTGTTCTGCTTGATCCCACCGCTGTTGGTTTAGATCAGGTGGATGCACAGACACCAAAAGAGCACCATCAATGTAGACATAAAACATAGAGTTTCATTATTTCCAATTCCTGACAAGTTGACATAGGTGACAAAAAGTGTCTGCACAGGAAACGGTGCAGATTGTGTGATGGCTCACACCTGAGTACACCAGTGCCCAGATACAGTAGCAGTCCCACATTGACGACTTGGACTCAAGTCAAGCTTGAGTCACTATTTTTAGGACTTGAGACTTGACTTGATAAATGGACTAAGACTTGGAGCTCGACTTGGGATTTGAAGGTCAGTGACTTAGGACTTGACTCGAACTTGAGCCCTTTGATTTGAGAAGATTTGATACTTCTCCTAAAAAATATATGTTTTTAGAAAATACTTTTTTCTTTACAGTTGATACATGCAGTGCTTATTTTTACAGGAACAAAGTAGAACATGTTCGTCCCACTTCTCTATCTGGATGTATCTGAAGTATTGTTATATGGTGTCATCAAATCTACTACAGTAATATACGTGACAATAAAGTAAAATAAAGGGAACTACATAGAACATGATCCTTCCATGTCAGTGCAGACTATATGACATAATAACTGTTATTTAGCACTTTTAAATCTTAATTCTTTCTATTCTCCGTAATGATTCACACTTGTGTCAAGACATTTAAAAAGGGAAAATTTCCATTTCTACAACTCTTGTATAAATACTCATATATAATTATGTACCATGATTTTTTAAAGTAAAATTTAGCTTAAAAGTCTTATAAATTGAAACTTGAAATGACTTGAAGCTCAAAGCAGATGACTTGGGTTTGACTCATACTACACACTCTTACTACCCTCATTGCTCATATTCATACAATTGCATTACTTTGTTCAAAAACTTTGTGAAATTTCTATTAGTTTTGCATATACATTGCTGTCCAATATTGGGTTTAGCTTGGACAGTGTAAGTTTCCATAACATATGCTCAAATATTAGACATTTATATTGTTCAAATATACAGTTGGATGTGAATTTCATGTACAATAATTTTATATTTTATAGATGTTAAGTAACAGTTTTATATGAAGGTGTCATTAAAGGGTATTAAGGTGTGTTTTTTTGTGTGTGTGAAGAATCTGAAATTAGATTCTAGAATGCAGTCATTTATCTTGGATGTATTTATGATGGCAACTGTGCACACCTATTGTATTGTGATCAGTTAAATGCCTCAAACAGTGTGATAGGCAATAGTGAATAAATGTCCTAATAAGTCGATCTGTTCCACACATGCAGTTTGTCTTTGGACTCTCCATCTTAATAGGACCTTTTTAAATGTGTGATGGGTAGATGGGTGTGAACATGGGCAAAATGTGTTTACTTACAATTTAAAATCGTAGTTTGCAATTATTAATAAAGTTTCTATTACTTGAGCTGGTAATATTCTTTATATATACACAATTAATAAAACAATTGCAAATGAGAGAAAATACATTCTGCAAACATTAGGAAAAAATTGGGCAAGCAAAAAAAAAACAAAAAAACAAAAACAAACAAGCATTGCGATAGTAATATTTTGAGCTAATGATAAAAAGTCAGAGAAGCTAAATAAAATGCAGTGTGTTCATAATGAGTAATAGGAGCCGAGTGTGTGGACACTACCCCACCAGAAGAAAGTCCGAAGCAATAAAAAATCTGGAAAGATAAATAGGTTACAAAGCCAATCTAGTATAACCATCTTTTCTTTTATGAAATGATTGTGATGAGTTTTTCACAACTTTCAGTGACCAGAACAGAACTTTGCCTTTGTTGTAACGGTAAAGCTAGCATCAACTAGCATGCTAACCTGCACTTTCTGATGATTGGACAATAAAAAGCTTTGTACGAGCTGCTTACACAATATATCTTTGCTAGGGTAAAACAAACTTTGCTCAAATATGTGAGAAAATCTGGTACAGTTCCTTAAATAAGATATAATCAAAGACTGTAGAGGCTATCAGCATTTACCAAGCACATTATCAAGAAGGATTGAAATAATAAAAAGCATGTACCCTTAAAATGTCGTATTTACCAGTACCATTTTACATAAATATAAGTTATAAATACCTACTTTTTACGCGTTTGTATTTTATAAATGACACGCCCACCAGATGACATTGGCTGAGCTACTTCCGTGTCTCAGGTCACGTTCACTCTCCGCTTGTTGCGGCGCAGCGCGCACGTGAGTCCAGAGCTACTAATTTATGTAAAAAAAAAACACTTTTTTCCACGATTTTAAGCCATCAAATGACAACCGAATAACATGACTACACACAATAATGACATGTGTTTATTACGTTGTAGGAACCGAGGGAATTCCAACAAGACCAAAAAAAAAAAACAACGAGGAGGTAATGCGCCTGGGACTAGCATGCATGGCCACGACGCGTGCTCATGGACCACGCTTCACTTTCGGTGAGTTCCAGATTGAAAAAGACATTCAACTTAAGGTGAATTTGTCCGCAGTTGTTGAAATGGGACACGCAAAGTTCGGGTTTGGTTAGATTTAAGTTTTCTTGTGGTGAAACGTGAAGCTAACACGGGCTCGTTCGTGCTAGAAGCTAACACGGGCTCGTTCGTGCTAGAAGCTAACACGGGCTCGTTCGTGCTAGAAGGCGTGACGAAGTCGATCCCAACCTATATAATTGTGCTCAACTCAAAATGGCAGGTTAGTGGTTTTTGTGTCCTGTTTCATAATCTTGTACGATTTGAAGATGGGAATATGCAAGTCAGAACTGAGCTCCAAGTACTTTTCAAACTTTTCTTTCTTGCTTAGTTGGATTGGTCAAGATACATAGCTCTCTATTGTCCTGTTCGTTTGTTTGTATTCCAGAGTGGGCGGACAAAACAAAAAAATACATAACTAAGATACTATTATTTATAACTTTATGTATTTTGTGTTAGCAGAGGTCGGTAGAGTAGCCAGAAATTGTAGTCAAGTGAGTAATGTTACTTCTAAAATTAAATTATAAAAAATTATTCTAATTCAAATAGAAGTATAACTAGTTGTCCAAGTAATTACTTAAGTATTTTAGAAAACTGCTCAAGTAAATAACTTAAAGATTGTCCTTGATATCAGGATATAATTTATAGTTGTTTGAAGGACAAAACATGAAATAATGCACAACATTTTGTATTTTCAAAGGACAGACACAAACATGACTAAAACAGAATCACCCATAATTAAATAAATGCAAGTCATGCGAGTTTAATGCCTGAACAATTCTTGTAGGCAAAAAAGTAGTGAACTCCTGAAAAGTTGCCTAGTGCGCCAGTGTATTTGTTCAGCCACCAGAGGGCGCCAAAGTAAAACAAGTCAATAATGTGATCATTTAGGCCTTTGAGGCATGCAAGTTATTATAAAATAATATGCATTTAAAAAAAAAAAATTTTTAAACAATTTAAAGCATGCAGTGTTTTTATACACTCTTCTTTTATCAGTTAAGCATTTGGGAAGTGTCTTCTTTCTGTGTGTGTTTCGAGTGGTGAAGTGGTGAACTGAAAAGTTGCCTGGTGCGCCAGTGTATTAGTTCAGTGTATTTATTCACCCACCAGAGGGCGCCAAAGGAAATAAGTCAATAATGTGATCATTTAGGCCTTTGAGGCATGCAAATTACTATAAAATAATATGCATTTTTAAAAATATTTAAACAATTTAAAGCATGCAGTGTTTTTATACACTCTTCTTTTATCAGTTAAGCATTTGGGAAGTGTCTTCTTTCTGTGTGTGTTTCGAGTGGGACAGAGTTGGGGGAGGGACTTCCTGTCTTTGTCTGCTCTTACAGAATGAATAGTCAAGTTTGTGCTTCTCAGGCTGTTTCTGAAGTTGCTCTCTCCATTCTCTTGACTGCGAACACTTGGGTTGTCTGTTCTGATATAGAACCGAAAGCAACTGTGACTTTTTAACATTTTCAACACACGGATAACCCCAACAGGAAGTAGCATTAGCAACAGCACACGGGCCAGCAAAGCATCATGGGTAATGCTCTGCTGCTCACATTTCTAAATCCTTTCTAAATAACAGCCACATTGAGAGTGCTTGTGTTGTACAGCCGTACAGAGGAGAAGCTCTATTGCCCTGTAGTGTGTGTAGTGTAGTGTAGTGTAGTGTAGGACAGAAGGTAGGACGTGTCCGGATTGAGGACAGCATGGCTCTGCATGACCCTGTGTGTATGTCCGTGTACAACTCATACTTACCTGGCAGGGGAGATACCATGATCATGAAGGTGGTTCACCCAGGGCGAGGCTCAGCCATTGCACTCCGGTTGTGCTGACCCCTGCGAATTCCCCAAATGTGGGAATCTCGACTGCATAATTTCTGGTAGTGGGGGACTGCGTTCGCGCTCTCCCCTGATTATTTGGTGAAAAGCAATATTGAATATAGAATGTTAGTAGGGGATCTGGTGCTGCACTTTCTGCCCCAGAGCATGCATTCAGTACTTAGTGTGCAAACTGCTTCTTTAGAAGAAATTGTTTTTTAACCTTTTGAGTAGGGCCCGACTTATATATTGGTTGGTTGATATGGGCACATGGAAACATATCGGCCGATCTTTCAAAAAATCTTGCTGATATTTCACGTGGACATGTTATACCTCGTTATAAAGCTTAGAATCTCTAAATCAGGGGTGCTCACAATTTTTCAGCATTTGAGCTACTTACAAAATGACCAAGTCAAAATGATCTACCTAATACAAAGCCAAGCAAACTGCACTGAAACACTCTGTGCCCCTTTTTTGGACCCTCACCCACAGTTTGAGAACCCTTCTTTAAGAGAACTTCCTCTGGCACTTTACACAAAACTGTGAGAAAAGTGAAGGAAGTAGGTAAGATTTTTAAACCTGTTTTTTAAAGTTCCAAACAGGAGTTGCATTCTTTTCTGGTTTTGCAGTGATATTTACCAGCCTCTGTACGTTTACCAAACCAAACGCAAATGGTGACAAACACAGATGCATTTGTGCACTTTTGTTAGACAAACTTCAGCCAAATGTGGCAGTAGGTCTGTTCTGTAGGTCTGCTCTATGCTGTAGACCTGCTTTGTGCCAACTGTAACATAAATTTAGACTCATTTTTGCTGCACGTTTCGTCTTGCTCTTCTAATCAGCGCGCACTGTGGAAGGGGCTTGTTTTCACTGTACGCAAGAACGAGCGAGAGCGTGAAAAGGCGAGGGGTGTGCTGACGTGAGGCAGATGGACAGGTAGGATGTTTAGGAAGTTTAACCTGTCCTGTGATGCACTGGCAGAACTGTGCACACCTTTTGTATTGTGATCAGTTAAATGCCTCAAACAGTGTAATAGGCAATAGTGAATAAATGTCCTAATAAGTCGATCTGTTCCACACATGCAGTTTGTCTTTGGACTCTCCATCTTAATAGGACCTTTTTAAATGTGTGATGGGTAGATGGGTGTGAACATGGGCAAAATGTGTTTACTTACAATTTAAAGTCGTAGTTCGCAATTATTAATACATTTTCTATTACTTGAGCTGGTAATATTCTTTATATATACACAATTAATAAAACAATTGCAAATGAGAGAAAATACATTCTGCAAACATTAGGAAATAAATTGGGCAAGCAAAAAAACTAATATATATGCATTGTGATAGTAATATTTTGAGCTAATGATAAAAAGTAAGTCAGAGAAGTAAAAAAACATGCAGTGTGTTCATAATGAGTAATAGGAGCCGAGTGTGTGGACACTACCCCACCAGAAGAAAGTCCGAAGCAATAAAAAATCTGGAAAGATAAATAGGTTACAAAGCCAATATAGTATGACCATCTTTTCTTTTATGAAATGATTGTGATGAGTTTTTCACAACTTTCAGTGACCAGAACAGAGCTTTGCCTTTGTTGTAACGGTAAAGCTAGCATCAACTAGCATGCTAACCTGCACTTTCTGATGATTGGACAATAAAAAGCTTTGTACGAGCTGCTTATACAATATATCTTTGCTAGGGTAAAACAAACTTTGCTCAAATATGTGACAAAATCTGGTACAGTTCCTTAAATAAGATATAATCAAAGACTGTAGAGGCTATCAGCATTTACCAAGCACATTATCAAGAAGGATTGAAATAATAAAAAGCATGTACCCTTAAAATGTCGTATTTACCAGTACCATTTTACATATATATAAGTTATAAATATCTACTTTTTACGCGTTTGTATTTTATAAATGACACGCCCACCGGATGACATTTGCTGAGCTACTTCCGTGTCTCAGGTCACGTTCACTCTCCGCTGGTTGCGGCGCAGCGCGCACAGATCTACTAATTTATGTAAAAAAAAAAACATTTTTTTTCCACGATTTTAAGCCATCAAATGACAACCGAATAACATGACTACACACAATAATGACATGTGTTTATTATGTTGTAGGAACCGAGGGAATTCCAACAAGACCAAAAAAACAACAGGAGGTAAGGAGGAAAATGGCGGGACTAGCATGCATGGCCACATGCGCCTGGGACGCATGCATGGCCACGATGTGCTGGACCACGCTTCACTTTCGGTGAGTTCCAGATTGAAAAAGACATTCAACTTAAGGTGAATTTGTCCGCAGTTGATGAAATGGGACATGCAAAATTCGGGTTTGGTTACATTTAAGTTTTCTTGTGGTGAAACGTGAAGCTAACACGGGCTCGTTCGTGCTAGAAGCTAACACGGGCTCGTTCGTGCTAAAAGGCGTGACGAAGTTGATCCCAACCTATATAATTGTGCTCAACTCAAAATGGCAGGTTAGTGGTTTTTGTGTCCTGTTTCATAATCTTGTACGATTTGAAGATGGGAATATGCAAGTCAGAACTGAGCTCCAAGTACTTTTCAAACTTTTCTTTCTTGCTTAGTTGGATTGGTCAAGATACATAGCTCTCTATTGTCCTGTTCATTTGTTTGTAGTCCGGAGTGGGCGGACAAAACAAAAAAATACATAACTAAGATACTATTATTTATAACTTTATGTATTTTGTGTTAGCAGAGGTTGGTAGAGTAGCCAGAAATTGTAGTCAAGTGAGTAATGTTACTTCAAAAATAATACTACTCAAATAGAAGTATAACTAGTTGTCCAAGTAATTACTGAAGTATTTTAGAAAACTGCTCAAGTAAATAACTTAAAGATTGTCCTTGATGTCAGGATGTAATTTATAGTTGTTTGAAGGACAAAACATGAAATAATGCACAACATTTTGTATTTTCAAAGGACAGACACAAACATGACTAAAACAGAATCACCCATAATTAAATAAATGCAAGTCATGTGAGTTTAATGCCTGAACAATTCATGTAGGCAAAAAAGTAGTGAACTCCTGAAAAGTTGCCTAGTGCGCCGGTGTATTTGTTCAGCCACCAGAGGGCGCCAAAGTAAAACAAGTCAATAATGTGATCATTTAGGCCTTTGAGGCATGCAAGTTATTATAAAATAATTTGCTTTTTTTTTAAAAAAAAAATAAACAATTTAAAGCATGCAGTGTTTTTATACACTCTTTTTTTTTATCAGTTAAGCATTTGGGAAGTGTCTTCTTTCTGTGTGTGTTTCGAGTGGGACAGAGTTGGGGGAGGGACTTCCTGTCTTTGTCTGCTCTTACAGAATGAATAGTCAAGTTTGTGCTTCTCAGGCTGTTTCTGAAGTTGCTCTCTCCATTCTCTTGACTGCGAACACTTGGGTTGTCTGTTCTGATATAGAACCGAAAGCAACTGTGACTTTTTAACATTTTCAACACACGGATAACCCCAACAGGAAGTAGCATTAGCAACAGCACACGGACCAGCAAAGCATCATGGGTAATGCTCTGCTGCTCACATTTCTAAATCCTTTCTAAATAACAGCCACATTGAGAGTGCTTGTGTTGTACAGCCGTACAGAGGAGAAGCTCTATTGCCCTGTAGTGTGTGTAGTGTAGTGTAGTGTAGTGTAGGACAGAAGGTAGGACGTGTCCGGATTGAGGACAGCATGGCTCTGCATGACCCTGTGTGTATGTCCGTGTACAACTCATACTTACCTGGCAGGGGAGATACCATGATCATGAAGGTGGTTCACCCAGGGCGAGGCTCAGCCATTGCACTCCGGTTGTGCTGACCCCTGCGAATTCCCCAAATGTGGGAATCTCGACTGCATAATTTCTGGTAGTGGGGGACTGCGTTCGCGCTCTCCCCTGATTATTTGGTGAAAAGCAATATTGAATATAGAATGTTAGTAGGGGATCTGGTGCTGCACTCTCTGCTCCAGAGCATGCATTCAGTACTTAGTGTGTAAACTGCTTCTTTAGAAGAAATTGTTTTTTAACCTTTTGAGATCCTGCGTCCTCATATGAGGACATTACATTTTTGCCTCTTAGCACCATGATACTCCATAAAAAAAACCAAATTGACCTGTAAGCCACATTGAGGGACACTGCCTGCAGCATTTTCTGGTGATACACAACATCACAACATTACACTAATTTCAGTGAAAGAAAAATGGCGGGAATATCAATATAAAGTTGTTATAGCAGCTCCCAAAACAAAAAAACAGCAAGGTAAAGTTTATATCAAAATTTTATTAATAAACCCAATGTATTTATGTACATTTATGTAATGTCTGTGTCTTCATATGGCATTCAAATTTGACACATTTTAGTAATCATAGGAGACTAGAGTATTAGTAAATGTCATGTCCTCGTTTGAGGATATTGGGTCTATAATGTTATTGATTGTACCATGTTAGCTGAACTTGAATGAGTTTACTAGTGTGGTATTCAAGATTGCACTAATCGAGACCAAGACCAGTCCGAGACCACAGAGTCCCGTGACCAGGACAAGACCGAGACAAAACTGAGACTTTTAAAGGGCAAAACTGAGTCAAAACTGAGACCAAGCACCATCAAGACAAGACCGAGTCCACATGTGCTCAAGTCCAAGTTGAAACCAAGACCATAAAAAAGCGGTCTTGAGGCTGGTCTCGAGACCAATAGTTTACTGTTGTAAATAGTTAATTTAAGTGGTATATTTGCTTGGGCCATCCAGTAAGATCAACCCATTGTCCTCATATGAGGACAGCATTTTTTTGGAAAAACTACTTCCTGTGTAAAAACATAGTTTTAAATCAAATATTTAATAGGTCCTACTTAAATAGCAAGGAGAAATAAAAACTGCACACCAGACAAAAGCTTGGGTCTCCCACTGTAACATGCAGAGGTCATTCTTTGCATTTTCTTTGTTAACCACAATATTTACCTGTAATGGATCTAGTGACAGGTCAGGCTACACAACTGTAGTGGTGTAATTTTTTTTAACATATGTTGCTACCACAGTGTTGATAAACCCCATTTGTTTTTTGGGAGAGTCCAAAACAACCTCCACTATATGAGCTGTAGTGAAGGACCTTTTAAACAGCCCTTATTTTTACACTTGATTATTTTTGACAGTGGAAGGCTGACTGGTTTCAAATGGGCCTATCGGTGTGAAAATGAGAATAAGAATTTTTAGGCCGGGAGCCAGGTCCACCCCTCAGGATGTTTTTTGCTACCTTTTTTTTTCACTATTATTTCCTGTTATATTATATCTTGGGCCATCACGAGTTGATAGGGACCAACCCCAATTTGGCCCCGTTTGGTCTCAGGGCCCAAAAAACACACTTTTTTAAAAAAGCTATTTGCGAAATTATGTAACTGTAAATATTAAGGTACTGAAACCGCATACATGGTCAAATAACCCTAAAATTTTGCATGGTGTATCCTGACACATGGGGGAAACTAGCAGAAAAAATATTTTGGGGCTTGCTGCCTTTCTACTGTCAAATATCACCCTCAACATGTCCTAAATGACCAAAAAATGTCTGTCCGCCTGACAAATTGTCATCAAAAGTGATTATGGTAACCAGGTTACACGTACAAACACACACAACCCACACACTAACCAACCAACATCCTGACCCTTCATGCAACAACAAACGTTTGTCCCCTGAGGAAAGCCATAGGCTGAAACACGTCGGGACGTTTTAAGTTGTCCATTAAGACATGCCGTAAACTAATAAAGGCATTTTATTTTGAACCAGTGAGTGCCTTGTTTTTTTTTGCGTCTTTGTACTGACTTCCCTTCCCAAAGAGCACCACTGAGTTGGATCTACTATGTATTATCCTCTGGAGGTCCAGGAAGCGCTTCTTCTGAAATTTTTTTTTTTCTTTCATCATCATTGTTGAAAATCTTGACTTTTCACAGTCTGGCCTTGGAATGTGTAACTCTGTAAACTTAATGCACTGGACAAAACAGGAACCAGACCAGAATCAGATCAGACATGAGACTAGACTCTGCACAATCTATAGTTTGTATATTTGATATTATATGTTTGCATATAATATTTGAAGTTACCTTTACATTTACAATTGAAATATTTAGGCTCGTCTATGATCTCCAAATAGTACAAGATCTTACCAAATAAAAATGAGATGACAGAAGCCCCACAGCCTCTCTCCCCCGGCTGCCACAAACCCACAGAGGAGCGCGCACGGCAACATAGGTCCCACCACTCAATAGACATTTTATGCCCCTGGATGGACCCTCACCGCCAAAAGTGCCAGCTCCACTGCGCAACATGTGCACGTGCAACAACGCAATTGGGCGCGCAGGTGTGAACACGGACCACAGAACCTCAGGTAACAGCATCCAAGTATGGCACTCTTGGAGAGTTCAGTGCCCCTCTAGTACAGCAGGTGCTGGGGGCAGAGAGCTGCGCTAACTAGACGTTCCTGAGCAACTCCCGCGCCTCAGAAAAACTGTTGTTTGGTGTGTGTCCTGTGTGTTATATACGTATATTGTTTATCCGATTCCTGATCGGCACATAATGTCCGAGTCCGGATTGAGTCTGCAGTCATGTGATCGGAAATCGGCGCAGATCAGGACAACCCTAATTACACCATCTGAAAATCAGTGTATTTATTATAATCATGAAATAATGTGCAGTATTCAATGTGTAAATATACAAGAACTGAGACCCAATGTTTACAATTTCACTGAAGTTTAGCCTCAGAGACTGATGCTCTTACTGATGATATCATGCACAGACATGTGAACGCGCGTGCGTGCACACATACACGCACAGACACATACACACACGCACACACACCATACTTTGTCTCCCACCCCTACTTTGGTTGGTTGTTATCTCACAATCTGACAATAGCTAATGTTCAGTCTAGGAGTCCTGGACGCCTGGAAAAGGACACCAATCTCCCAATAGAAAAATGTATCAACTTCTCTCACAATTGTCTTTGGAAAATAACTTCTGATGGGATGTTACAAGAAGGGTCAGGATGTTGGTTAGTGTGTGGGTTGTGTGTGTTTGTATGTGTAACCTGGTTACCATAGTTTTATCTTGCACTCTGACCCTGAGTTTTAATATTATTCACTATTAATGTAATTAATATTATTCACTTTAAATGTAATTCACTTCATATAGTACAACAGTACATAAGTCAACTCTTTTCAAATATTGCTTCTATTAAAAAAAAATCCTCCTTAATCCCATAAGTAATGGTAATGCCTCAAAGTTCTGCCTTCTGCCGATTTGAGGTACAGTGAAGATCTTTGGTCATAGCAGCTGTTTCCCTCTAGATACAAAGGTCATCTTGGGCTTAAATTGAAGCTTATGAACATGGGAAGTTTTTCATGTACATTTGAGGCAGTGATATATGCAATAAAATGCTTGAAAATGATCACTTTTGGATGACAATTTGTCAGGCGGACAGACATTTTTTGGTCTTAAGGACATGTTGAGGGTGATATTTGACAGAAAGGCAGCAAGCCCCAAAATATTTTTCTGCTAGTTTCCCCCATGTGTCAGGATACACCATGCAAAATTTTAGGGTTATTTGACCATATATGCGGTTTCAGTACCTTAATATTTACAGTTACATAATTTCGTGAATAGCTTTTCTTAAAAAGTGTGTTTTTTGGGCCCTGAGACCAAACAGGGCCGAATTGGGGTTGGTCCCTATCAACTCGTGATGGCCCAAGATATAACAGGAGATAATAGTGAATAAAGGTAGCAAAAACATCCTGAGGGGTGGACCTGGCTCCCGGCCTAGTTGTTCCTGTTGGTGGGTATTTGCTCACACACTGCCAATTACATGTGCAATAACAAGCCTTTAGCACCAGATGGCACCGTTAATGGTTCTGAATGAAAATCAATTCAAATGTTCATGTTTTTAGTGTGAGCTTATAAAATATCTCTTTAATTACACTAATACATCACACTATATTGTATACATGTATTGTAATATACATGTAGGGTTACTGCTGTAGTAAGCACATGGGGGCAGGATTCATGATGGTTGTTTCTAGTGGGAGAGAGTTGGGGGAGGGACTTCCTGTATTTGTCTGCACTTACAGAATGAATAAAATCAAGTTTGTGTTTCTCTGGCTTTTTCTGAAGCTGCTCGCTCCACTCTCTTCAATCTGAACACTTGGATCATCTATTCTGATGTAGAACCTAAAGCAACTATGACTTTTAAACACTTTTAACGCAGAGATAAGCCTAACAGGAAGTAGCCTTAGCAACAGCACATGGACTAGCAAAGCATCATGGGTAATGCTCTACTACTCACATTTCTAAATAATTTCTAAATAATGTCCACACTGAGAGCGCTTGTGTTGTAGAGTCGTACAGAACAGAGGCTCTATTGCCCTGTAGTGTATGTGTAGTGTACTGTCGGACACACTGACTGCATCATTTGTGCTTCAACGGCCTGAGCGGTCTCTCGCTCCTTTCTCCCTGCCTCTCTCTGCTCTGTCAGTTGTTTCAGGCGCTGTGGGTCTAATCTGGGGACAGCGGGGAGTTTGTTTTCTACTTCCTCTGTGCTGAATGGTTTAATCCCTAACGTGCACAAACCAGGGAGTCAGACAACAAACAAAACCTGACCAGATTAATAATATATAGCAATATATATAGTAGTTATGTTTAACTGTAAAGCTTAGTCTATTTGATATTTTAAAGAATAATCTGCTGCAGTGTATAACTTTTTATAGTAGTATTTGGAAACTTTCAGTTTGATCTGAGCAGTGGATTGTATGATGTCTCATAGCTCCTTACTGCTGGCCTATGCTAAAGGAGCTATGAAAGGAAGCATAATGTCTCCTTTCCTTACTTCTCCTTACCTTTACTAATCGATTCTGATGGTCCTTGTCATGGCTGACAGTGAAACACTTTGGGGTCAATAATAAGGAGAGGGGCTTCCTAGGCAAATTTAACCCAATTTGGACTTCTGATGCCTTTTCCAGACCTCTTGGCCTACTTTATCTCTATGCAAAACTTTAATCTTATAAATTTAAAAATGAGGAACGCTTCACGAATTTGCGTGTCATCCTTGTCAGACCCTGCGAGAGAAGGAGAGGCTTCTGTTGGCACCGGGACCAGGCGCTGCAGCAGGTGGACTCCAACCGGCAACACCAGCAGCACCGACAGCGCCAGCACTTCCACCTCCACCAGCGGCGGCACCAGTGCTGGTGCACAGGGTGGGTCCACCAGCGGCAGCGCACCATGGCCAGGCAGCACCGGGAAGGCGACCGCTCTTGCCACTGGCACCGGCACCGGCACCGCCTGTGTTTGTTTTCCTGGCCGCCGCACCACCAGCAGCTGCCGCAGCTGCAGCAGGACCTTCTTCCCGGGCCACAGTGCCTCTCCCGGACCTCTCGCTGCCCCAGCTGAGGGTGAGGGAGCTCCCCGTTCCCCCCCTTCTCCTTGCTCTCTCTCGGACATTGCCAGTCGGACAGCGTCCTCTCCTCGCAGCCCCGCCCGCGCACGGTCCGCCCGCTGCCGCACTGCCCCGACCTACAGCAAGGGACCCCCCCTGGTGCACGCAGTGCGGCCAGCCTCGGCGGAAAGAGACCGGACACTTCCGCCAGGGATGGACATACGTGTGCTCGAGGAAGGACGACTGGCAGAGAGAGAAGCAGGAGATGAACCCGGATTGAGCTCCCAGAACTGCTCACACCCTCCTGCTGGGGCAGATGGTGTAAATAGTTTGTTTGTAGTTTGTGTGTGTAAATTGTTCCCCTCCACCAGGACCGGGACCTTGACGTGGTGTGGAGGCTTACCACCAACACCGGTCCACACGCTCACCTGGATGTATGTAGTGAGTCGCAATTTTCACTGACATTGACAAGAAATGTCATGCCCCCTTCCTTCTATGTAATGAATTTTACTGTCTGCTGTGATTAACAATAAGAGAAGAAATGCAATGAGTTTTACACACGTTCTACTGTCTGCTGTAACACACACAAACTACTGTCTGCTGTGATCAACACTGAAAAGATAAGAAATGCAATGATGACTTTTTTACACCTATTCTACTGTCTGCTGTGATACACGCGCTCGCAAACAGAGAAGAATAAAATGTAAGCTTTGCGCAGGGGCCATGCTAATCTTCTCTGTATCGTTCCAATTTTAGTATATGTGTTAGCGAACTAACACAACAGCAAACGGTTTCCGTATGGTTTATAACGGGCTAAAGAGGCTATGCTAGCTCACTTATGGTCGTGAAGCGCTTCCAGTCAGAGCACGCCCTTTGTTCATTGCGTCAACCTCGGTGCTGAAAAACGGGGGGAAGGGCAGACATAGCCATTAGCCATAGACTTTACCATCCCCCATGGGGAATAAGCTCAAATGGTAGCGCTCACTTAGCATGTGAGAGGTAGCCAGAGGCAGTGTTTTTTGTATTTTCTTACTTCAATCTGTTCATGGTCCAGGTCTGCACCTACTACTAAAATTTGAGTGAAATTGGCCAAAGTTTGTGCAAAATGCCAGGGGGCGCTATTGAACTCATTTTTGTATTTTTGTGCATCAATCTGTTCATGGTCCAGGTGTGCACCTACTACAAAAATTTGAGTGAAATCGGCTAAAGTTTGTGCAAAATGCCAGGGGGCGCTATTGCACCCATTTTTGTATTTTCTCACATTAATCTGTTCATGGTCCAGGTGTGCACCAACTAATAAAATTTGAGTGAAATCGGCCAAAGTTTGTGCAAAATGCCAGGGGGCGCTATTGCACCCATTTTTGTATTTTCTCACATTAATCTGTTCATGGTCCAGGTGTGCACCAACTAATAAAATTTGAGTGAAATCGGCCAAAGTTTGTGCAAAATGCCAGGGGGCGCTATTGCACCCATTTTTGTATTTTTGTGCATCAATCTGTTCATGGTCCAGGTGTGCACCTACTACTGAAATTTGAGTGAAATTGGCCAAAGTTTGTGCAAAATGCCAGGGGGCGCTATTGCACCCATTTTTGTATTTTTGTGCATCAATCTGTTCATGGTCCAGGTGTGCACCAACTAATAAAATTTGAGTGAAATCGGCCAAAGTTTGTGCAAAATGCCAGGGGGCGCTATTGCACCCATTTTTGTATTTTTGTGCATCAATCTGTTCATGGTCCAGGTGTGCACCAACTAATAAAATTTGAGTGAAATCGGCCAAAGTTTATGCAAAATGCCAAGGGGGCTATTGCACCCATTTTTGTATTTTCTTACATCAATCTGTTCATGGTCCAGGTGTGCACCTACTACTAAAATTTGAGTGAAATCGGCCAAAGTTTGTGCAAAATGCCAGGGGGGCTATTGCACCCATTTTTGTATTTTCGTGCATCAATCTGTTCATGGTCCAGGTGTGCACCTACTACTAAAATTTGAGTGAAATCGGCCAAAGTTTGTGCAAAATGCAAGGGCGCTATTGCACCCATTTTTGTATTTTTCGTGCATCAATCTGTTCCAGGTGGTGCACCTACTACTAAAATTTGAGTGAAAAAGTGTGCAAAATGCCAGGGGGCGCTATTGCATCCATTTTGTATTTTCGTGCATCAATCTGTTCAATGCATCCAGTGCACACCCAAATGTGTGCACCAACTACAAAAATTTGAGTGAAATCGGCCAAAGTTTGTGCAAAATGCCAGGGGGCGCTATTGCACCCATTTTTGTATTTTTGTGCATCAATCTGTTCATGGTCCAGGTGTGCACCTACTACAAAAATTTGAGTGAAATCGGCCAAAGTTTATGCAAAATGCCAGGGGGCGCTATTGCACCCATTTTTGTATTTTTGTGCATCAATCTGTTCATGGTCCAGGTGTGCACCTACAATTAAAATTTGAGTGAAATCGGCCAAAGTTTGCAAAATGCCAGGGGGGCTATTGCACCCATTTTTGTATTTTCTTACATAATTCTGTTTGGGGAGGGGGTGTGCACCCACTGTTAAAATTTGTGTGAAATCCGTCCATGTTACTTGACTTTATCATGAGAATAACATGGAGAGCTTTGGTAATGCTGTAAAAAATATGGCACGGGTGTCATTGATGTTTTGGGTCAGGATGGCAAAATGTAATTTTGTTCGTAGGGGTGCGAAAAGACCATATTCAATATTTTCACATTCATTAGCTTTCGGGCAGAGTGTTTAGCAACTGTTGCAAATTTCACTGAAATCTGAGTTCGTTTCTGCAAATTAGAACAATTTGTAAACTTTGTGCAATTTGGGTCGCTTTACTCAGAGACCGTATGATGTGTGTGAAAAATTTGGATAACTTTTAGTGTCTCCCCTTGAGATATTGTGTCCCAAATATGAGCCTGTTCAGATGAACTCCATTTGCCTGATTAATCAGCTGGTTTCACTTTGTAGAATCCATCTGATCTTGCAGCGTTAAAATTAGCTTGCTTGCTGCGTGTGTGTGCGTGCGTGTATGTATATATACTGTATGTGGACTGATGTAACTCTTTCTCATCTTTATCTCCTCTGGACACAGCGCCAATGCGAGGCATTTTCAGGCATTTCTCCTAGATGGGTTGGTACGGTGGGGTAAGAAATGGACAGTGTCCGAAGAGTGCCTACTCTGCTCATACAGTGACTTCCTGCAGCACTCCCTTGAAGAGCTCAGCCTTGAGGTGCTAGGCAAGACTCTCTTTGAGGACTACATCAGGCCCAGGGAGTACACTGGTGAGAACTGTCAGATCATAATTTCAAAAAAAGAAATCCAAATTCAACCAATAGTACCATTCCTGGAACCATCACCTTAATGTGGTAGAGGGGTTAAAGTGCCCGAATGATCCTGGGAGCTTTGTCGTCGGGGGCTTCATGCCCCTGGTAGGGTTACCCAAGGCAAACAGGTCTGGGGGACGGGTCAGTCTAAGAGCGGTTCAGAAGCACCTTTTGATGTGTTCAAAACAGAGGCCAGTTGCGTCGCCTGGATTGGTTTTACTGGGGCCCCACCCTGGAGCCAGGCCGGGGGTGGGTGCTCAACGGTGAGCGTCTGGTGGCTAGGCCTTCCCTCACGGGGCCTGGCCAGGCACAGCCTGAAGAAGCGATGTGGGACCACCCTCTCGTAGACCCACCACCCACGGGAGGATCCATAAGGGGCTGGTGCAGGGAGATCTGGGTGGCAGTCGAAGGCAGGGGTCACCAGATCTCCGGACATGGAAACTAGCTCTGGGGACATGGAACGTCAACTTGCTGGGAGGGAAGGACCTTGTGCGATAGGTGGAGCGTTACCGACTAGATATAGTCAACCTTACCTTCATGCAAAGCTTGGGCTCTGGAACCCAACTCCTTGAGGGGGGCTGGACTCTCCAATTCTCTGGCGTTAGCCGCGGGGAACGGCGGCAGGCTGGTGTAGATCTGCTCATTGCACCACAGTTCAGCTGCCGTGTGTTGGAGTTCACCCCTGTGAATGAGAGGGTTGCGTCCCTGTGCCTTCGGGACAGGGACAGGTCTCTGTCGTGTTGGCCTATTTGCTGAACAGCAGTGCAGAGTACCTGGCCTTATTGGAGTCCCTACTGGGGAAATAGACAGTGCACCGACCGGGGACTCTGTTGTTGTACTTCAGTGCTGACGTGGGCAATGACAGTGACACCTGGAGAGGAAGGAACGGCCTCCCTGATCTGAACCCAAGTGGTGTTCTGTTATTGGACTTCTGTGTTAATCACAGTTTGTCCATAACGAGCTCAAGGGTGACAATCTGTGCACGTGGCACCAGGACACACTCGGCCAGAGGTCGATGATCGACTTTGTCGTCGTGTCATCTGACCTCCAGCAGCGTGTCTTAGACACTTGGGTGAAGAGAGGGACTGAGCTATCAACCGATCACTATCTAGTGGTGAGTTGGGTCGCAAAGACCTGGCAGGCCCAAGAGTATAGTGAGAGTCTGTTGGAAATGTCTTGCAGAGCTCGTTGTCAGTGTCCTTGAACTCACACCTCCGGGAGAGCTTCTCCCAGATTCTGGGGGAAGCTGGGGAATGGGCTATGTTCTCAGCCTCCATTGTCAATGTCAATGTAGTGATGTCATTATCCAGAGAAACAGGAGGACTAAAACCACACAAAGATGGAGGATAGCCTTATTTTCACCGCGAAGCGCTTCCCGGAGCTTTATGCTGTTTTTTTGGCGGAGTATAAAGATCGGGATAATAAAAGACCTTGCCTGGAAGAGGATTAGGAGATGGGGGTATCTGGTAAGTTTTCACAACTTTAGAGCTATAAAATATTTGCCCGCTAGGCTAGCCGTTGCACCCAGCATAATGAAGTTACTGCTAGTTTTTAGCTGATGAGTTTATGTATTTATTCAGTGGATATATGTAAGAAATGATGGAAGAGCCTGAGGAATGTGTACATGAAGGAGAGGAGAAAGGAGAGAGAAAAGAGAAGTGGGTCAGCAGCAGGGACAGCCAAAAAGTGGCGGTTCTCTGGGGTACTGTCATTCCTCAATCTCTTCATTTCCCCTTGTGATATGAGCAGGAATATGCAGCAGGTCGAGGAAGAGCAGACCTCAGGGGACCTCAAAGAGCCAGAAGAAGCAGCAACAGGGCTATCAGATTCAGAAGATTTTGTTGAGTGCAAATACTATGATGACGTATGCAAAAATAGATATTAATTCATGGCCTCAAATTACAATTTCATTCCTACAGTATGTAATTCATTTCCACGCTTTAGCTAAATCGTTGTCACGTTTTACTAAAATCATTCCCGCGAATTAAGAAATTGCCACCAAATAAACAAAACAGGGCGTGGTGTTGGGTTGATTTGGTAAGCGCTTCTTGCTTGGCTGGACCTCAGACTTCAGACCTCTGCAGACACTAATAAAGGTACGATATATCATTTATAAGACATCTTTTTTATTTTTTTACCGATTTTTGACAACATGTATTGTTACCTATTCAAATGTATGCTTATGTAAATGTGGGCCAATATAAAATCCAGGATCATGTAGCAGCGTGGCATAGTGTGCATGCTATAGCTAAATAAAAATACTAGTGAGCCAATGCTGCTTTCTTATAGAGGAAATATTACGGAGTAAAGTGACGGTAAAATTGTCCTAGTTGTTGTTTACCCTGTGTGTTCACGCAGCAATGGATGATCCACCGCCTGCTTTTTTGAGGGAGCGTAACACAGAGGAGGGAGTCATCCAGAGACTGAAGGATGAAAATGTAAGTTACCCTGTTTTTCCACCTTAGAACATTGATCTCGTAACATCTTTAGCCTACAATACAAGTGCTAAACACACATCCATATAATATGTAAGATACCGATTTGAATGAAATGTAAATAGACCTGTATAGACCCAGTGTTGGCCCCAATTTGTTTTTTAATGAGAGCTAGTTTAGTGTTAGACATCTATCACCACAAACTATGAAATACCAGGACTGTTTTGGAAACCTACAACCACTCAACTACATGTGAGTAACACCAGAGCCTCCATAGAAAACATTTCCACATGTAGAATTGTTTTTGCATTGTTCATTGACGTAGAGATTAGCATCGAAATGACGTTATATGCTAACAACCACGTAATCAACATTTCATAAATCTAACACTATGCTGGACAATAACACACTAAAAATAAAGAGGGCCACAACAGTTTGACAAGAAACCCCTCGATTTATTTCATCCAGCGCAACTCTCACAAAAACGAAACTTAAAACCGCATCGCTAATTTGCATAAACTAAGCAAAGAACAAAAAAACAGCTCTTGTGCGCTGATGCGGTCAACTTCTGTTAGATTAAAAAACATGACTCAGTGGAATACAGGTTAGTGTGACCATATTTGCGTTTGTCAAACCCAGGACACCGTACGGCGGGAGGGAGGTGGGGACTCGTCATCGACATTGCGCGACTTTCACCTGGCAAAGCTTTTTCCCACTGGACACCAAAACATATGTGCTGCTTTGTACACTGTGCACATGGCCTCCCACTTGTCCCAACCGCAACAGAAAGCGTGGAATTTCTTGTACAAGTCATCGTTAAACATGCATTTGTGCTTCGGTACGCTGCATACTGACCGACTGTTTGTGTCTCGCTCCTTCTGAGTGCAGAGAGACACATGTACGGACCCGTTTGGTCACACTACGCACAGCAACCTACATTCGGTTTGCTGATTAAAATGAACGTAGTCGATGAAATTCTTAATGATCAATTATCGATTAATCATGTCCATCCATAATCCAGATCTTATGGACAAAAATGAAAATGTATAACTTTTGCAAATCAAAATGGCTATATTTAAGGAATACATCTTAAATAGACAAAATCATCTTAAAGTTAAAAAAACAAACAACAAAAAAACAGTGAGATGTGCATTACTAAATATTATCATTATGAAGGATTTTTATATTGACCAGGGATTACATTTATACAGTCAGTTTGTAAAGAAAGACATCTCTCCTGAGAAAAGATGGTTTATTAAACAATCCAAGGAACTTCTGGAAATGCTTTATCATAATATGATTAGTCAAACATTAAATCCATTACACACACACTGCATTAACACATTAGTGCAAACAGCTGTATGTCAGTGAATCTCATTGTTCCCTTTTTGCTGAAGCAAGTCACAATCAAAAATGAGCAATTTATCTTATCAGCCTGTTCATGGTTTATCGCCAAATATCATGTGGAATAACACTGCTTATCTGCAGTACTGTAGTACATTCGTGTAGTACATGTAATTAGTTACTATCAAAAGAGACACCAAATAAAGGGCACATTTCACCATGAATCAAATCAGTACAGGCTGAAAAACATTCAGAAAAACTTATGAGCAGATGTTTTCATTTTTGTCTCTTGTTAAGATCATCTAAGACTGGATCTCCTCTTCAGTGAGTCTGGACATGGACAGTGGAGACATGGACAGTGTACTTGGACCACTCGGTCTGAATCTCATCTTCTGGAGGAGGAAGAGCAGAATGGGCATGATTGATTCAAAGTTCTGTCCTGCAGAGTGAAAACCTGTAATGACACACATTAAGAAAACTACAAAACTATTAGAGGAAAATAAGTTTTACAGAGCATGCAGCCCCAAAGAACACCTGGACTCCCCCCGTTAGTGCCTTTTGCACTATTTACATTTATTATTATTTATTTATATGCATTGGAGTGAGAAACACAGTTTTGATTCTTTATATGTTTTTCGTATGAAGAATTGACAATAAACTCTTTTTTTTAACGTTGAACTTAAACTTTGATGTACATTCAGATGATTTCAACATGAGCATGATTCATTTGCAGCTCTTAGTAGAGTTTTCAATGTAACATGCCCCAAACCTAATCGTTGGCAGGAGTCTGTGTCAGCACCTCCAGCTCAGTGTTGGCTTTCCTTTGTAATCTGCATTTGACCCATTTTATGGATCACAAGCATCCTGTCAGCCAGCAGTTCTGTGGCCGCAGCGGTGTGTTGTGTTGTCATACAGGAGGCTGCAGATGAGAAAAGAAAATTCATGTAAAACAGATTTCTCATTGTTATAACATTAGATGTGACAGACCTAACAGACACAATCAGGTCGTATCTACACCAGTGTCTGCACAAATCTGGTAAAATGAGCCTCATGTCGATCTTAAATCTGACCTGTCCAGGCAGGAGTATTTACTTTTCACTTTACAAACATGCACGGATTGTTAAACGCAGATAATGTATTCCCTGAATGAAATGGACACATTGGTGACTTATATTATGTGATTTACAAGAAAATATGAGCTTTGATAGAGTCAAACTGAGTCTTTTCATTTGAATGTATGAAATAATGCGTGTTTTTATCTAAACTCTGAGCTACACTGACCAACTGTTTACATGTTTACACTGTCCGTGAAAATGGAGTTTTCTCCTTGTAGCTTCTTAAAATCACTGTGGGTTTCTTTTCCTCTAACAATAAAAACATGATTAGTGTTTGATAGAAATCTGTCCAAATATGAAAGTTTGAGCGGACTTTTCATCGCATTAGCTGCACATTACTAGGCAAACTTTACCTCAAAACTCTGCGGTTCACGCACTTTTAAAAACAAACTTATTTGCCAGTTTTGTGGGAGTTATGGTCGTATTTTACGTTTACAGTTATCAATCAATCAAACTTTATTTGTATAGCACTTTTCATACATTTGAAATGTAGCACAAAGTGCTTCACATGCAACAGAAAAATTACAATACAATAATTAAAATCAAGAGCAACCCCCCACCCCATCCCATTGTTTCATCCATATATACAACCATTTAAACATAAACATTAAAACAAAAACATAAAACTGCTAAAGGTTATCATAAAAGTCAAAATGGAGAGCTAAAATCAAATGGAGACAAAGTAAAACAGTAATGATAATTTAATTTAGAATAAATAAATATAATATTATTATTAATAATAATATTATTATTAAGTTAAAACAGATACAAGTTTCAATTAAAAGCTAAATTAAAAAGATACTTTTTGAGTTTACTTTTAAAAATATGAACACTCGCAGCGGACCTCAGATCCTCAGGTAGACTGTTCCACAAACGGGGGCCGTAAAAGCTGAATGACGCCTCACCGTGAGTTTTAGTCTGGACTCTTGGGACAGTTAAAAGAAGACTACCTGAGGACCTGAGAGTCCGAGAGGCTCATATGATACAAGCAGATCAGATAAATAAATAGGACTAAGAGCTTTATAAACTAATAAAAGAACTTTAAAATCTATCCTATGTTAGTAATGATTTCCTAAAGTTAAAAGTGTTACATGTTTTTCTCTGCTCTCCGGACGGGTTTTTTGCTTTGTGTTTTCCAACATCTGACTGCTGACGCGCAGTGCATGCTGGGATACAGATGGCTGCGAAGGATACTCGGATGTGTCCTCCGTTTGCGGCTCCATGGAAACGAGGCTGGTTTTAGGGCTGCATTTGAAGGCTGCATGACAAAAAAATGAAATGGGACAGGCCTTGTTTCACCGGAAGTGACGTATGCGGCCTTAAAACCAGCCTTCGGAGGCTGCAGCCCTCGAATTGGGACACAGCTTGTGTCCTCAGCATTAAGCACCTCACTCCTGGAATAACTATGGCACTTTGTGTCAGGACCTGATAAAACTTGACATTTATTGTCCTGAGTATATATTCAGTCCTGGTTCAGTTTTGGTTCAGTCCAGATCTAAACCAGGACTAATCTTTGACTTGAGAGAGGGAGGACCCCCAGCCTGTGGAGCGAGGTATGTGTCCGCAAAGCGTGCTCGGACACTTGGCTCTGGTTTAGTCCTGTTTTAGTCCTGGTTCAGGTCTGGTTTAGTCCTTAGCTGTTGAGGGGTTTGATAATGTAAACATTAGTCTAAGTGATGTTAAGTTGGCAAGAGACGCTTCCATTTCAGCAGTGTTAAGGTTTTGTGTGTCAGCTGCTGCCACCTGCTGGTCAAGTATGTGTCTGTATTTGTGGATCTGTCTGAGTTTGTGGATTTCTCAAAATGAGTGTTCCAAAATTACATCATACCAGAAATCGATGAATTCGTGTAACTGGTGACCCACAAATGCTAATCCCATTTTACAAACAGAATTTTCAGTTTTACAAATGAAATAATTTTTTTGCAAATGAAAAGAGATATATTTACTAATATAAATCTATTTGTAAAGACCAAAATACAAGTTATAAATATAAAATTTGCATTTATGGATATCAAAACACATGTACAAACCAATGACAATTTGTAGATCATCATCTGTGTATATGTGTATATTAATTAAATCTAATCAAATCAAACTTTATAAAGCACTTTTCATACAAAAATGTAACACAAAGTGCTTTACAGAGATTAAAAACAATCCCACATTTCCATCCACCCACCCACTTACCCAACCCCCACAGCTGCCCGACTCGACACACACACACACACACACACACACACACACACACACACACACACACACACACACACACACACACACACACACACACAAAAAAACCTGGTAAAATACATAAAATGACACATAGTAAAATGTGAGGCTGAATACAGGCGAACCAGTTGAGAAAGCACCATCAGAGGAGCCGTCTACACCAGGAGCAGAGAGACGTCCACCACCACCAGGAACCACCACAGGGCCCAGGGGAGAGATGAAGCCCAGGCACCATCCCTCAACCAGGAACCCACGGGACAGACCCGACAGCTACAGCCGACCCCTGCTCTTGAGGGCTTCTACAGAGGAAACACTGGAAATCCTAAAAATAAGCCTAAAAAAAATAATGAAAATGTGTACAGTAGAGCCCGACCGATATGGATTTTGTTGTGACCGATATGAAACCGATATAATGGGAGTTGGAGCTGCCGATAGCCGATATAAATCTTGAATTGATTAAAAAACTTAGGTTTGGCTCAAGTGGATTCTAAATTGGGTTTATTTAGGCAACATTTATTGTTATTTTGACTCTTTATCATATTTACATACAGTAGATTGGCCTAATGGCATTCTTGCATCACATTCTAGCTACTGTTACTGTCACTGCTAGTGATGGGTATTCCAGTTTTTTGTTTTTTTTTTGTTTGTTTTTTGGAGAACCGGCTCGGCTCACTAAAACAACTGGCTCTTTTGGCTCCCAAGCGACTCTTGAGATGGTTTTGTTGCAAGCAGGACTAAACCAGAACTGAACCAGGACTGAGTGTCGGGACTCGGTTTCTATCTCTCTCCTTCACTCAAGCCCAAGTTTAGTCCTGGTTTATTCATTTTATGCTGAACTACAGCCAAATATGCACTTTTTTTATCCTATGCACATGCAGATTTCTGAAAGTTTAGTTTTCAGCCGCTGCTGCTGTCAAACTACGGGTCTACATGCGACATGAAGAGAAAAAGTGAGAAAAAGAGAAAACACAGCTCCCAATAAGAAGCAGGCTCCTGTTGTTCGCTTCAAAGAGTCGGCACTAAGAGCCGCTTCGATCGCGACCGACCCATAACTCCTAGCTAGTAAACTATCGCTATTAGCCTTTAGCCGTAAAAACGTGCGCACCGCGGTAATTATATGCATAAATGTGGATCATTCACACGTCTATTCACAGCTCATTTACATATCAATGCTGGTCCAGTAACAAATATACGGACAATAGTCACTTTACAATAGGCCAATAGAAAACAGCCTGTTTATGTGTGAGAGCTACAGCAGCTAATCGCTAACAAAACCTAAACTAGCTTCAAAGTCGATGTATTTCCAACACTCACCGCTCACACAGGCTCCTCCTCACATCACAAGTCTGCACTAATAAATGTCCTTTTAATCCAGACTCAAACCGATTGTCCGAAAAAGAATATAATCTCAGTGTTGCGCACGGCTGCAGGTGTAAACAAACACACGCGAGTGAAGTGACGTCACTCTGGTGGTGTGTTCAGGGACAGTACGGACACAGACAGAGAAATTACACCGTAGATAAATACTGATGCGGAGCCACATATGAGGACATTTAGCTGTCTGTAAATTGGATTAAATGAACATAATGTAGAGAGTCTAAGCTTTATAATGACGTATCACATGCCCACGTGAAATATCGGCCCATATCAGCAAGCATATCGGCTGATAGCCGATATGTCTCCAGGTGCCCATATTGGCCGATATATTGGTCGGGCTCTAGTGTACAGTAGAAACAAGTAAAAAATGATATTTCATTCAAAAGCTAAGCTAAAAAGGTGGGTCTTGAGCCTACTCTTAAAAACATGAACGTTCTCTTTGGCCCTGAGCTCCTCCTGCTGCAGTTCCATAGACGGGGCCACAGTACTGAAAAGACGCCTCTCCGTGAGTGTGTCCTGACTTTGGGAATGATCAGGAGCTGCTGCCAGAGGAGCGCAGGGTCCGCGAGGGTTTGTAGGGTAAAAGCAGGTTTGAAAGATAAGAGGGCCCAAGACCATTCAGACATTTAAAAAACAGTAAAAGAACTTTAAAATCGATCCTGAAACTCACAGGGAGCCAATGCAGTGATTTTAAAACCGGTGTAATGTGGTCCCGCCCTCTGGTCCTTGTCAGGACACGTGCGGCAGAATTTTGTAGTAATTGTAAACCTGAAATACTCTTTTTGGGAAGACCAGAGAGCAGGACATTACAGTAGTCTATTCGACTGGTGATAAAAGCATGCATCAGCGTCTCGGTGTTGGCCAGAGAGAGAATGGGGCAGACTCTGGCTGTGTTTTTTAAGTGACAGAAACCAATTTTTGTAGTGTTCTTAATGTGTGGGATAAAAGTCAGCTCAGAGTCAAAAATGATGCCCAGGTTTTTCACTTGAGGAGATTGTTAAAAGACTGTGTTTGTAGTTTGGGTAAAAGTTTCTCTCTCTGGGCCTCAGGACCTATAACTAAAACCTCAGTTTTGCCCTGGTTAAGCTGGAGGAACTTTTCTGCCATCCAGGATCTGATATTTTGTATGCAGTTAAAAAGATCATCCATTGGTCTGGTGTCATCAGGAGACATGGAGATGTAAAGCTGCGTATCATCTGCATAGCTGTGGAAGTTGATTCCATGTTTCCTGATGTGTGGTCTACTGTGTCAAAGGCAGCGCTCAGATCCAGTAGAACCAACACAGTCACCTTTTGTGAATCACAATTTATTCTAAAATCATTTAAAATCTTTGCTAAGGCGGTCTTGGTGCTGTGGTTCACCCTAAAACCAGACTGAAATTTTTCCAAAATGTTATGACCATCTAAAAAATAATTTAGTTGAATAAAGACAAGGTTTTCTAAAATTTTGCTTTAAAATGGTAGGTTAGACACTGGTCGGTAGTTTTTAAAATCATTAAAATCTAAATTGCTCTTCTTCAGTAGGGTCCTCACCACCGCTGCAGGAAAGACCCTCGTCGGAAGAGAGCAATTCATCATGGTTAAAAGCTCATCTGTAAAAGATCCATAAAATGACTTAAAAAATGGGGTAGGAATTGGATCTAAGAGACATGTGGTGGGCCTCACTGAGGAGAAAACTTTGTCAAGCATCTCAGCATTAACCAGGACAAAAGTAACTCCATAAAAGTAACCCCATACTGCTATTAATACATATAATGTACTTAAAATTACATACGCAATATAAACAGGAATTATACATTAATAAACATTAATATACACAATGTACTATACAACAATAAAGTTAATTGTGCCATTACCGATACCTACTGAATTAATTTGGTATTATTATATTTATATTGTATTTTAATTATAAGAATAATTAAATGTGAATTAGTGCCACACATAAATGAACCAAAATATAGTCAGAACATTACCAAATTAAAATTAATTTGGGGGGGGTCTTTTTATAGCAAATATGCCCAGGGTGCCACAAATGTCAAGCCTTGGTGTGTTCATTTGTACGCTTGATTATATGACTTAATACATTCTCTTTATTCTTTTTTTCAGATTCAGATCCAGACCATGACCTGGCAAAGTACATCCTCAAAGTTGCTGACAGAATATCCATCGTCCCTTTTCTGCAGAAAATAGGCAGCACCTCAAGTGGCATCTTCAAGAAAAGAAACTATACTTCAAGGCTTCATCAAAAACTCATCTCAAGATGATGCAGGACCCTCTTCTTCCTTCTCCTCTTCGTCCGCACATGAAAGAAAAAGTCGACAAAGTGGGTGATGGGTGGGTGACTTATTACAGTTAAGTTTATGTTCATAGCTGTTTTTCTAGTTTTTCCTAACAGTTTTCCTATTTGTAAAATCCCAAATCCATAGCAAAGGATTCAATTTGTCAAATAGAAAAGTTTTTATTTTATTTTATCTTATTGAAAACGTTCAAAAACTGAAACTATGAATTGCACATCCCCACTTGTTTACAGTTTCTGTTTGTTAGCTATGTCTACCGTATTGCACTTACTAACAGAAACTGTAAACAAGTACGTGTGTTACTTTCAAAGTAGTTTCTGCGCCTCCCTTCAGGCAGACATAAGGTAGTATCCACCAGCATCTGACCAGAACTAAAGAAGCAGCTTGAATGAGCTGCAAAACGTTTTTGCTCAAAAATACTTAAGTGTATTTGACAAATTGAATTTGTCCTTTGCCAGTTTTTCCAATTTTTTTTTCTAAAAGGTGGATGTTTGGCTATCTAGAAAACAATTTTGAAAAATGTTTCTAACAAACCTTACTATAATTAATAGCATACAACTGAGCAGTATACAAGTTCAATTAAAATATGAAAATGTTATTATTTGGCCGATTGACTTTTTTTCTACATGGTATTGCTTTCATCACACAGTCAGATCACTCCAAAAGCAGTTGACTTGTCTTGAAATTGCAAAATGGGCATGTAACAGGACACTATTTGGAATACACTTAAGTACGTTCACATAGTCAAATGATTCTCTAATGTGTCAAAAATAAATGGTGCAAAAGTTCCACAGTTTTCTGTTTTTACAGGTGCCATGCTGTGACCTGCAGTGTGGACAAAGTAGAGGAGCACAAGGACCTAGAGCTGGACTGGGACAATATAGGACTGTGAATGTCAGAGGAAGGGCCAGAGCTGCATCTATTGTGTGAGGATCAATCAGCCGTATAGAACTGAAACACACAGGGCCTGTGTTACCTCCCGAGGCCTGCAGTTGTAATTTGTTTTGTGTGTTTAAAAATATGTTTTGGCTGTCCTGGATCCTGCTGTGGGAGCCCTGGTGGTGGTGATTGGTGGAGCACTTTTACACCTGGCTAATCGTGCCTCACCTCCAGCCTCCTCCCCCTATTTAAGGAGATTGCAGCACGTGTTCAGGGCTGCTGGTCTTGGTGGCCCGTTTGCCATTTTGTGTTTGTGTGTGTCTAGTTTTGTTGTGTTTTGTGCCTTCTTTTATTTGATCACTTGATTCTGTTTGTGGGTGGTTTGGTTTAGTTTTGTGTGTGTGTCCCTTAGTTTTACCACCCGTTTTGTGTAAGCCTGCGTAACCCCTTTTGTGGCACAAGACTCTGTTTTTTGTTTTAGTTATTTTCATTAGATTATTTTCTGTATATTTTAGTCTGTTTTGTTGATTTACCTTTACATTCCTGTTAATTAAACATTAATTTATTCCATTTTTGTTACAACCCAGCTTGCTTGGGGTAAGGGAAGTAACAGCCTGGCAGTAGAACCGAGCTAGTTTGGATTCTAAAGTTTAGATTTTGCTGACAGCCTTCTCTCTCTGTACTGTTGTTCAAACTATACATTAGGCTTAAATGTAATAATTGGCAATATAGAAACACTGATAGAATACTTTATTACAAAATATATAATATCGGTCACATTTATTCAAGGAGATGAATGTACAGAACTGGAGCATTTAACAGCATAATATTTACAATTCTTACACTTCTCTCTCTAAATGTATAGGTATAATTAATTAATCATTTTCACAAATGTTATAAAAACATTACAACAGTATTTGAAACATCCACAAAGATCTTGAATATTTGACTGCTGTAAAAAAATACAAAAATATTATGAATTAACTAAACAAATATAATAAAAAGGCACGGGCCTATAAGTACATAAGAGATACATTCATGTGCAGACATCGACCTGAATTAAGTCCCAGTCACAGTCTTCAGAGTCCTTTTGGATTCCACCAGAAGCCGCAGAGCACAGAGGAGGTAGGTTTCTTCAGGTCAGATGTACTGATGTTATAGCATGGTGATTTCACTAGGGGGCAGTGTGAGCCTCTTCTCCCGCACTGACATCATGTTCTCCACCTGCATGGCTATAACCCGGCAGAGCTCCAGCCCCTGTGTCAGTCATAAACAAAAGTTATAAATATGTTCTCCACTATAGACTCAACTACAGCCTTATGGGGAATAAAGCTCCAGTGCGAGGATGGCTTGTCAAAAACTGGATACACAGAAACGAACTGAACAATATTAAACTGCACTCACGCAGGAACTAATTCTGGAAAAAAAAATAAAAAATGAAAAGGACAAATTTTAACTTATTCGGATGAGGAAGTGAAACACGGGGGGACTGCCAACACAATCCCAGCCGAATTATTTTGTCACAAAGTGGTGCTTCTACAATAAACTCTAGGGAAAAGAAAGTTGGGTACCCCAGCTTTTAAAATAACGTGGTCATATCAGAATCAAAATGACTTCCTGTTACAGACATGCAACCAACCAGCACAATTGTTCTCATTAAGTTCAAGCCAATTTTGAACGTGGCCCTTTATTTACTTTTTAAATCAAATATTTGGTCATACCATTTTTAAACAACTGCTGAAAACCCTGCGTATGTTACGACAGCATAATACATTGATCTGTAAAAATAGTTTAAAGTGCATGTGACAGGTTAATCTACAAATTTCACAATAAACATAATTATATTTTGGATTTGACTGAAAATCTTGCTTAGTTTTTTCAACTTTTAAAATTGTGAAGTTTATAATCTTACTTCCTGACTGGACATGTACACCATGTTGAAAAAGGCCAAACATTTTACAATAATTATGATCAGACTAATAAAAATAATTACATTTCTTTAACTTTGGTAAATCAGTGTTTGTCCTTGTGTGCATTTTTATGTCATGTTCAGTGTTGATTGCAGAGGCATCTGTTTTAGAACGGTTCCTGTATTTTTGTAAGTTGCTTTTTAACTTTTTTCCACAAACTGCCACTTAACTGATGTAAAACTATGATAAATACTGACCACAGCTTTTATCCCACCAAATTAACTGTGACATCAAAACCTGTCAGATGCACTTAACTCTCTTGTCTTCCTTGTTTTTTAGTTTTGTTTTTTACAGTGAATGAGTGAACAGTACCTGCTCGAGCTGCAGCTGTATCACCTTCTGTGAGTTCATATCCCCCAGGGTGAGGTCCACGTACGGGTAACTGGTGCCTGTGCTGGGCCTCTGGGTGCGGCTGGACTGGACCTCTACCAGGGGGACCACAGCCATCACCTCCTGTGTCACAGAGAGACACATCAGCACTCATGCTAAACCAGTTTAATGTTGTAATGCTAATGCAATACTGTTACATTCTTCACTTTTATCTAGGTTAAATCATGCTCAATAAATAACAATGAAATAAAAACATCAGATTTATGCCAAGGTTTCCCGCAGGGGCAGAAGTGAGGCAGTTAAAATGAAATTAATACAATTAATGCTGAAAGTCTGTTATTTACAAGAGCAGTTTTCAGTGTTGATTGAGTTTGGATTCAATTAGATGTTGTTCTTATTAAAAACAAATACAATTGGTTTTCAATAGTCATCTTTTTTCAGTGCCATACTAAAAGTCTCATTCATAAAGTCCTTCCTCCGAATTCTGAACACTGAAACTTTTTGTTTGGATTAAAGTTGGATTTCTTGCACAGCTCTTCTCTCATTGTTTGTTTATCTCTGGACTGTGCAGGAAAACCAGCAAAGCAGGACTAGACTAAAGCCACTTTTTCAGTTCTTAGACATGAAGATGCACTATGCCAGGCCCCTGCACATGCGCTTGTGTATTTATCACATTCACGTGAGGAGGACGTACCAATCTTATAGGGACAAAATCAGGTCAATTCTTTATTATTAGATGAGCATGATTTTCACCTTGTAACAATTCACTTGTTCTCGACAACGGAAGAGCTACAACGCAATTTTTAGGACGCGGGAGGATCCATTCCTATCAGCGGGGGTGAAACAAAGACACGCCAAAAAGGAACTGCTGTTGGCCTATCCGGCTTTTATTGGCATTGCCGGACACGCGAATACGGCCACATCAACACACAATACCCCCCACCCCGCGCTCGAGCGCACCCAAAACCCAGACACAAACCCCAAACCCCAGTGCAACAAAACAATAAAGAACAGTTCAATATAAGTCCACCACCCTTTCACCATAACAGTCCCGAGCAACTTCAGTTGTCCCCAAAATGTCTCCGAAGTTTACCCCCCCGCTGCGCGGCAGAAGCAACGTGAGTTGGAAGAGTTTTCGGCGTTACTCACGGTACCCGCGCTCTGGCTTTGACGCACGATCCAGTAGCTCCCGTGGCGAAGTAGTAAATCCCGCATGAATGGAAGCGCAATAATCCACAAGTGGTACAGCGATATTATACCAAACAGCGTGGCTCCACGGCACTGACAGCTCCTGACACTCCTGGCATGCGTCCCAGTTGGTGTGTGACGTCACACATGAGCGCGAGTCCGCGCGCGCGTCCCTCTCCCCTTAAATCCCTGTGCGTCCGGAGAGGGCGCAACAAACAGTCCGACATGGTCTAAAATAATGGCATTTACATACAAAAGGACCATACACTACAGAATAATATTAACAAACAAGCCTTTCACCCCAGCTGAGTGAATAGAAATAGGTGAAGACCTAAGTGGTCTTTACAGCCTTTAACATTAGGGTATTCTGTGTTATAAAAAACATACCTGGAGTTACGTTTAGTTTCATTTGCACATTACATAGATATTACATAAAAACACAACAGGACAGCAGCCATTCCAAAGGGAAAAAGATTCAAGATTATGCATCAATATCAAGATCAGATGCCATAGGATGCCTAAATAGTTACATTAGAATAATAAATATACATCATATGCCAGGTCTTATAATAGTTTTGAACTGATCCATTTACAGTATGTCTCAAGAATTAGAAATTCCAGGTCTTAAATGATCCAAATGATTGGATTAAAGAACTTTGTGTATTACCACATGACATCAGTGTTTTCAGATTAAGAGAAGAGCTCAGCCTAAATCTGGAGGGTTTTTGTGTTAAACGTGTGTGAATGAAACAAAACACAACTCCAGGTCTATTTGTGATGAGGAAACATCACTATAACATAGATCAAAAAATATTGTAATTTAAGGTGAGGAAATCAAAGATCAATGTACTTGTTCTTGTGTGTGTGTGTGTGTGTGTGTGTGCATGTGTGTGCTTACGTGTGTGTTCTTGTGGAGGAAGTGCAGTCCGTGCTGGTTGACGGCGATGATGCAGGGGGCGTAGAAGGAGGTGGAGCTACTGCTGTGGATGTAGAAGAAGGAGGAGCCGAACATGGGGAAGGCGCTGACCAGGCCTGAGAAGCAACCGAGCCAAAAAACACAGCACTCAGCTCACGTACAGGGCAACTCCACACATAATGACAAGCACTAGGGTCATTAGTAACACATGAAATAAAATTGAATGAAATAAAATAATGTATCTGTGGTTACTTGACATGATGCCCATTTTGAGTGTAAATCGACCTAAAATGACTTTCTAAGTAACATTTTTCTTCCTCCAAAAACCCTCAACTGTGGACAAATACATATTCTATAAATTACATATAGTTTAAGAATGAAGCTGTGTTTAATTTTTCAGTATTTCAACAAAAAACACTCAAATGTCCTGAGGTGTGACACTAACAGTTCTCTCTAATAATATTACACCTTTATGATGTAATCAAAATCACAGATGTAAAAAAACATTTATTCAAAAGCTAAGGAGCTCATCTGACATTTATGCAGCAGGAAGAGCTTTAGCGTTCAGCGTTTAAGATACAGAAAACATTTAATAATTATCATTTTCTTATTTTTGTAAAAAGTTTACTTTTCTGAGAAACCTGTCCTGCTGAGTGACAACAGTATTATGGGACAACTGCAGACATTTTTAAATCATTTATTAGAAAAATATTATTAGAATATTTTGACATGGCAAATTTATAGTGAATGTCCAGTGGAGTGACAGAAGAGGTCACACCACAGGCCATGTGAAAATGTCTAAAACTGAAAGAATTACACAAAAAATTTAAACGTGTCTTTGTGAAAAGGCTGATTTCAAGAGTTGAAAATGATGTTGAACTGATCTGTTTTTGAAAATATTTTTGGTTATTGCTACAAATGTGTGTCACACCACAGGACAAAAAAAGGTGTTACATCGCCAAACGTCAAGTAGTTCTGGTTCTTTATGTTAAAACAAAACTTAGATTAAATTCTGATGGCGTTACTGACAGAGTAGTGCCCTTAGTTAGCATCACACCTGGGAATGTTGATGACATCAGCTGCAAAGTATTATTATGTGAAAAAAACATAACTTTTATATGTATTATTCAAATCTTCTAAGTTATTTATTGTCATACTCAAAATGTTCCACAGTATGGCCAAGTTACAGGTCCGATCTGTGGCATTTAACATACAACATCTAAAATATCTTTTTGTAGATTTAGTGTATAAGTGGTATTGAGGAAAAGGAATTTATAAATGATCACATTCAAAATCTATATTTATCAAACTTAAACATGGCTTAGCTGCCTTCAATAATTTTTTTTTTTTTTATTCTTATTTGAGTAATTTATCTGGACGTCTTAGGTATACTTTTTGCCAGTAGAAGTATACCAAAAATTACAACTACTAGTAACATCTCTACTACAACTAATACATGTCCCAGATTGATAAAAAAGCACAGTATGGAAATGTGACTTTGAAAAAGATGATGTTGTACCCAGAAACTGCGCGCGGGCCTGGTGTGGGCTGAGGGCCTGGACCTGCTGCATGTGCTGGGTCACCATGTTGACCCACTGTTGTGGAGGGAGCTTTTTGAACAGAGGGGGCGCTATGTACTCGGACAGTTCATGTCTGCAACACACAACACACACATTATTATGTACAGCTTTAACAAGTTTACACATTGAGAGAGAAAGACCAACTCCAGTCACCAGTGAGCTTTAGCGTACACGTCCTCATTTTACATATTATATTTACACAAGTGAACCTGTGCTGCCAGAGCCTTAAACGGCAGATAAGACGACACATCCAAGTGTTTCTTATTCATTTTCAGTAGATGGACAGGTCATGCCTCATGTGAAAGCTCAGAACCTCCATAATCCCCTCACTGAGCTGCAGAGGCTGCACTAGCAGTTTTACTGAGCTACTGGTGCCCCCCTGTGAGGCTCATTCTGTTTTCTGATTGAATAATAATCCTAAACTAACACTGAGTGACTGAGTCAATCATCAAATATCAGACACATGTTTGAAATCCCAGGGCTGAGCATGTGATCATGGCTTGTAAGCCTCTGTTCACTGCACGTCAAAACTGGGCTGAAAATTGCAGTGTAAGTGAAGCTTTAGCAGCCAAAACACCAAACTATATACAAACAACATGGACATAATGTTCAGTGTGTCTGAAATAAATCAGCATAACAGTTGTTATTAGTAAAAGCTATATTTGATTTGAACAAATCTATCTCAAAGAAGAAGACAAGTTGCCTTTGAAGTTTAACAAAATCATATGAATGTTTTTAAGCCACAAGGTTCTTACTTGAATGACATTTCCACCTCTGAAATAAGTCCATCACAGCATAACTTTCTATATTGTATTATGTAGTCAACAGTGCCCTCTTGTGGTTAAGAGCTTTAAGCAAAAATAAATCTAGGTATTAGGCTAATAAAATCGAGTATAACTCTTTATCTATATATATATATATGTTATGATGAATGTAATTTAGTAGCACTTTATAATATTATATTTTGCAGATCTGACTTACTGCATATATAAAATAGATCAGGTGCAGTTCACATCTGAAGCAACATAAAACGCAGCAATATTACAAATACAATTTGAATCAAAAGGTTGACAAAGCTTGTGTAAAGTGTCTCACATGCTGGGGATGAAGATGATGTCCTTGGCGCGGTGCTGTAGAGCTGACAGTTTGGAGATCTGGTGATACTGCTGGTCGCTCACTTTGCCCTGGGGCAGAGTGTTGAGAAGGCCTTTGCGGTAGTCTGGAAGAATCTGAACACAACAACACAGAACATGGGCTCTCACAAGCACAACGCTCAACATACTCATCACATTTATAAACAATTATAATTCTGATGCATGGGATATAGAACGAGACATGCAGTATCAACACAATATGTTCCTAAACTTCAGCATAAAGATTCTTTATTGGAAGACTAAAATGAACTTCTTTGAAATATTCTTAAACTTGCAAAGGTGGTAAGAATAATCAGAGCAACAGAGAATTCAATTCTGTCAACTGGACAAAAGTTATCTGAGTGAAGACCTTTCCCAGCTCATCCAAGCAGCTTCTTCAGTTGTGGTCAGACGCTGGTGGACACTGGCTTTTATCTGTCTGAAGGGAGGCGCTAACTACACTGAAAGTACTCTGAAACTAACACCTACTTGTGTACTGTTTCTGTTACTGTAGAACAGGGGTCTCCAACCAGTAGCTCTCCACCTCCTTCAAAGTAGCTCACCAAGAGATTTCTGAATTCTGTATATTGTGCTGAATAAATCAAATTTGATTAATTACCATTGTAAATGTATAATTTTCATGCCTAACTTTGTGTACTGATGAGAGCCTCTAACCGTTTCACATCTAAGGGTTGACAAGGCTCTTATAAATACTTAGTTTCTTTGCGACTGCTAAAATAGGTAGCTCTCTGGCTTTTTGTTTTGTAAAAGTAGCTCATTGGAGGAAAAACATTGGAGACCCCTGATGTAGAGAAAAGCAATTCCAGGAGCAAAATAATTATTATCAGTATCAGTATCAGCAGTGATTGAAGAGGTACTCAATTTTGTTACTTAAATATAAGTACAGATACTGAAGCAAATAAATACTCAAGTAAAAAAAAAAATCATGAATAAATGTACTGAAGTAAAAGTATTAAAGTACCTGTTTGAAAATTTACTTAAAAGGAAAAATTTAAAGTATTCACACAGTTTTTTGAGATCTAATAATGATTCAAATGTAGAGATTTTCATAAACGTGCTGAATTTTGTTCACCAGAAACAATTTTTTTTTTCCATTCCTAGCTGTTTTCATTGTTTACTCAAACTATGACCTCAGCCTTTTCAGCAGGGCTCAAACAATAATAATAATACTTTAACTTTTCCGCCCTGTTCAAAAATGTAGTGGAGTAGAAAGTACAAATACCTGCTCTCAGATGTACTTGAGTAAAGTACAGATACCTAATATTTTTACGTGTATCCATCAAAAGTTTTTCTCCGTGGATATTAGGGGTGGCGCGGTTCACAAAATTCATGGTTCGATTCGTATCGCGGTTTAAGGTTGCGGTTTTTCGGTTAGATACATTTCTTGTTGTAATTTTTTCTTTTTAATCTTTAATCTCCAGAAATATACTTCATCATATGCTGTGTTAGCGTAATTATTAACAATTTAGGATGCAGCATTAAAAAAGTGATAAAATTAGAGTTAGTAATGTGATCATGCACAAACTGAATTTGACTTGACTTTAAGCACATTATTATTGGACACTGGCAGCTGCTGTTGTGCTTCAGTGAAAAAATGTTACCACCTTCCTAACCCTTGTCAGGAGTCAGGATACTTGGTTTAGTGAGATTGCGCTCTTGCCTGGCTCAACTGCACGTGTTAATGTTTACGCGTGTAATCTCACGAAACCATTCATGGAGACCAAACCAGACCAAATTACAGGTCAGATCTGTGGGGAGGCAACCCCGCTCACAGTCAGGATGTCTGTTTTTCTAGGTATTTTTGAGCTACAAAACCATCTGTAATGAAATAATTGTAAGGTAGAGCTGTTTAAAGTCATACTGTGGAACATTCCAGGCAGAGCAATGACATCTCCATAGAAACAAGAAGGTGATGGACAGTTCCCCAGAAAAGTTACCCAGTGCACCTTTAAGTACAGTTCTTTTACTTTGTTACGTTCCACCACTGAGTACAGTGAGTGTAGTTGTGATACCTGGTTGTAGTGCATGGCCACACACAGCTCGTTGTCAAACTTGAGCGTCTGCGCCCACACCACTCGTCTGAACCAGAAGCTGTAGTTTGGGTCCAGAAGCTCCGCCTCCGTCGCCACATCCAGGATGTACTCGTGTTTGTTGAGGGGCCGCACGTTCTGACCTGCCCAAACATCAGCAAAAACATGTTACGCTTCAAATACAAGAAAGTGACAAAAGGCTGTGTCAAAATATCTCTATATCTTGATACTACATTTAGTCATACAAATTAGGACTCAAAATTGCATGATTGCTCACAATTTGATACAATACTCGCTGCCTGAGATGTTTCACAGTATGGTATTAAACCTTTCTATCTTCATGGAGCCCAAACCAGACCAAATTACAAGCCAGATCTGTGGAGTGGCAACACCAGGTTACAGTCAGAATTCTTGGTTATTATTGGTATTTTTGAGCTATAAACCCACATGCAATTGAGTAAGTGTAAGGTAGATCTGTTTGATATCATATTGTGGAACATTCCAAGCAGAGCAATGGCATTTCCACAGAAACAAGGAGGTGATGGACGACCCTACCAAAAAGTTACATAGTGCACCTTTAAGAACCAAATACATTTTAACAACAATATTTTTTTTGTTAAACCACGACCTGTGCAAAGTTGATATAAAATAAATCAGTTGTAACCATTAAACAGTGAATATGCTGAATGTGTTTTCCTTTCTCTGAACAAACATCAAATTGTAGCACTGTCACAAAATAATTTAGCAAAATGTATCAAAAAATACTTGCAGGGATATATATCGATACAGCAGCTCATGGGTCAGTTCAATTTATAAGAATGTATTATTATTAGATTCTTGGTCATAGATTCTAAATCTTTTGTCAAATATTGGGTATCTTTATTAAGGGGGGTGCTGTGGGCCCCCAAAATCTCACATTTGGATGCCGCTCAATTTATTTATTTTTTTTTTCAATTTATGAGATCTGCAAGCAGACATTTACAAACTAACTGCTGAACCTGAATATTTGAGAGAATGAAAGTCTCACACTTTCCTGAGCTTTCATGTGGATGCCGAGTCTCAAATATGGTCACAGACCAAATGTTAGAACATCCAACAACCACACAATTACAATGTCCGAATACCAAAACTAAAATACGACAATATCAGAACCAGAAACAAAAGTGATATGGTTTAAAAGACTAGAAAAGACTGGCTTTGACAATAGACGCATCCTCCTGGGAAAACAAACATGGCGATGTGATGCTCACTTTTTCGGAAAATCCTTCCCAGTATGCATTGTGCAATGACTGGAAGTCTGAGATTCTTGACGCATCTATTGCCAAGGACCCTGTGATTCCCAGCCTTAGACAACATCTTTTCAGTGAGATTCATGGACGGAAAAACAATCAAAATCAAAGCATATTAAAAAAAACTGGGAATTGTGTATACTCTTGCCTTGGAAGTAGCTGTGGCCATCGTATAACTCTAGGAAGAGCAAAATTCTAATAAAAATAATGTAAAAACTTGAAGGTTCCCTGTGTAACTTTCTGGGTGAAGGGTCTGCCACCAGGGGGATGTTGTTGCGTTGCCTGGAATTCACAGTATGATATTAAACATATCTATTTCCATGGAGACAAGCACCATGCCAATGTACAGGTTTGATTTGTGGAGAGGTAGGTCCGCTTATATTTTTCAAAGTAATTTATTAAGTTTAATGCTATACTGTGATACATCCCAGGGAATGCAACCTCCCTAGCATATCTCCATGGACATAACCAGGTGCTGAACATGTACAAGAAAAGTTACACACACAGCTTTAAATATGATAGTCCCTGTAATGCAGGAAACTGTAGCTATTTTGTTTTCACAGAATTATAAAAACACATATTTACTTTTTATGTCACTGGTCTCCAATTTTATTAAAGCAGTTTGATCCTTGTACTCTTTTTTTCTGATCAGATCACTTTTGAGCGAAATGATAATGAAACCAAACAAGAGGACTACACCCTGAAGACTCACACTGACATGCATGCCTTATTAGAATCTATTGTCTCCACAGTAACAAGACTTTGATTAGCCCTGTGAAGCAGCTAACGGCGCCAACGATTCACAAAACAGAAGAAGCAGAGTGCTGCGCTGCCCCCTGCTGGGCCTCTGAGTACAGCACAGTGAGAGCAGCTGTCAGCCTCATGTGGGCTCTGAACCAAGAATACCCCCACACTCATTTGTCAGCTGAGTGTTGGGCCTAAATGTACACGCTCACTTTTCAGTCACTTTTTTATCTGCATTTCACCTGCCTTTCACCTGCCTTAGGACAATAAATGAAATGTAGCACTTGTGCAAATATTCATGTTGATGCTGTTGCTGCTGGCCTCTGACACACTGATTAGTATTATGTTTTAGAATGTCCCATCGTGTGCATTGTGGTAACAAGGACACCTCCAGTTCTATCAGTGTTGACATTTCTGTGGTTAGATTTATCTTTGACTAGTATTCATCAAACTGTTACAGTGGTCATCACTCATTATCCGTTTCCTTGGGACACTTCTCTCACAGAAGCTTAATCTGATTGCCTGAGATCCAGAATTCACACTTCTTCAATACTTAATGAAGATGTGAGTCTTCCAGAGATCAAATGGGCACGACTGAAAGGTGGATATATCAGGGACATGCATGGTTTCTCCGTATCAGAAAAAATAAAGGAAAAAATATCACAAGGACTGAAAATCATGGCGAAGTTCTGCAAAATCAATCAATGAAGCATAAAACTCTTTATTTGTAAATGATAATGACCAACGAGCTCCTTTGTTTCACATGCTTTTCTGACTGCATGATCACATTTGGCCAGGCTTGAGACGTGACATGGGGAAAATGGGGACCAGACTGATATCAGTCTCTATAAAATACAAAGAGAAGTCAGTCTGCACATGCCAGGCAATTAATCCTATGCACTTCCTACTGTACCATCTTGGCTACTAATTAAACCCCCATGTTGAAAGCATGACTGATAAAATAAATGCAAATAAATCCATCAGATCTCATGTGGGAGAAGTCTTGTCTTGTTTCCTTACAGACCTGGAGCTCTGTGTTTGGTGCTGGCAGCCACACATGCTGATAAGTTCATTTGAAATGGAAATGTGATACTGAGTCATCTCTGGTTACATCACAGTTTTTAAATATAGTCAACTTTCCCCTGCAGCAGAAACTCCAGCATCGTGATATATGATTTTTACTGACAATTCTCCATGTCTGTGTGTGTGCTGCCATGTGTCATGCTTGTTACCTCTGTTAGTCACTAAAACATGTTATATTAAACCATCTGTGGGTGTGTGTAATACTCACTAGTACACAGTGTGTTATATGTGTTTGCTCTAACCTTGCACAGCAAGATGGATTCTTGTGATATCTGTGAGTTCACAAACTCACGAGAATCCACCTTGAGATACTCCCACTGTTAGGTTAATTGAGCAGGTGGACCAAGGACTGAGCAGCACTGAGGTTTGTGAAAAGGTGCAGAAGGAACACACTGTGCATTTGTGGACAGGGAAAAATGTCTGTGCTTTTCTCCCAACTGAATATGACCAATCAGATTCAAATATACAACATGGTGTTCCAAGACATGATCAATCTGGCATTAACTAGACCCCATTACCTCTGTTAGTGACTAAAAACACAGCGTATTCCTCCATGGCCTCCAGTCGATGTAGACCCATCTCATAACAGAGCTCCTCTATCACCTCCAGAGCAACCTGCACAAACATTCAAAGTAACTAAGGTTGTCAAAACATGGACACCAAAAACCTAGTAGCAAACTGACATACTCACATGAACAGGCATTGATAAATGGAATTAATATAAGACCTCATAAAATTAAAGACATTTTTTTTTCTGTGTTGAAAATAACATCATTTTCTAGTATATAACTATGATATACTGCATTTATATTACATTATTTCTATTTTTTACTTGACTTGTACATATACATTTATATAATGATGCCTTATTTGACACCAGTCTCTTGCTATTTTTGCTACTTATTTAAAATGTATTATTATCATTTATATTTTTTCCCTCATTATAATATATTGTCACTGCTGTTAGCTACTGTGTCCAAATTGTTTCTGTATAAAGTCTGTAAAAGTCTAAGTCTAAAATTTTAATATAGGTTTGTGAAATGATCCTGTGCTTTTGGTTTTAAAGAGCCCACTTTATGCTATTTTCTGATCTACATTATAATGTTGTTTCTTCATTACAAACATACCTGGAATTGTGTTTTGTGTTCACACGTGTTTACTACACAAACCCTGCAGATTTAAACTCTTCTCTCTTCTTCTTCTCTCAAACAGAAAACACTTTTCTACCTTGTGTCATGTTTTAATACAGAAAGTGATCCACTGTGTTTTTAAAATCCATACAGCTTTACTAGAATCAGTTGGATGATTTCAGCCCTGGAATTGTGAATTTCTGTTGAACTAAAGGTAGCTGGTAATTTGAAAACTACCGCTTCATGACATCACAAGGTGGAACAGAGCATTTTGAGCTTTGGAGATAATGTAACCAGGCTAATAATGGCGGATTACTCAAACATGTGTGAATGAAACAAAACACAACATAGGTATATTTTTGACAAGGTAACAACATTCTAACATGGCTTAAAGCTCACAAGCTTATGTAATATAGGACCTTGACCTGAGAGCTCACAGATACTTACAGAGCAGGTCTTGAGCTTCACGTGGCGCTCGATTCCTCCGGGGAAAAGGAACAGCTGGCGCTTGGAGCTGCGTCCCGCCTGCAGGAACACACAGACACGATACACGAGAGTCATTGATGTGGAAACTCCAGTAGGCTATTACACAAGACAAGCTCATTAGCAGCACTGTGACTACACGAGATTTATTATTCACACACATTTTCAGTTTGGAATGTGATTTGAGATGGTGTAAGATTATGTCAGAATTAGTCAAGTGCAGGGTGATACGGGGGACATGTCTGTGCAGAGAGGAGGGCAGAAGTTAGGGATGTAACGATATCCAAATCTCTCAATATGGTATTTTCACAATATGCATCTCATGGTACGATTTACAAAAAAATGGCTATGCTACCCAACTATAGTATCGGTATTTAAATATTGACTTCATTGATAATTGTAATGTATAACCGCCCCACCCCACCTCAACAAAATTCCAGACCTACTTGAAGCTTACATGATGCAAATTTAGCCTGAGCTGTTATTAAGGTACCATGTCACATATTAAAGAAGTAATTCCACTCCTGGATATTCTGACCATCATTGCTGTCAGCTCCATGCTGTTGGGTGGAACTATCCGGCCTCCGTACTGAAAGGTCTTCTTCAGGTTCTGCTCACACGCTTTGGCAATACCTAAAACATAAGACACAGTCATTATAAAACTAAAGCATGAATTCAGTCAAGGTGCCCAGAAACATCAGATATAAACTTAAAAGTGCATTGTGTAACTTCTGGTGGACGGTCTGTTTTTCTCCAAGGATATGCTGTTAAATCTTTCAATTTTCTTGGTATTTTTAAGCAATAAAAAACACCTATAATGGAATGAATGTAAGGCAGATCTGTTTATGGTCATACTGTGGAACATTCCAAGCAGAACAATGACATATCCATAGAAACAAGAAGGTGATGGGCCCCCAACTGAAAAGTTACATAATTCACCATTAAACTAATATAGTGTGAACTTTATAAAAAAAAAAACTTAATTAAATCAATTCCAACAAACGCAGGTGTATATTTTTTGACAAATAGCTTATATAGGCAAGACTGTTCATTTGATGTACCGTCATATCATCTCAACAGGGCACCAGCAGGGATTCACCGAATTCCCAACAATTCCATTCACAATACATGACTCATGTTACTGATATCAAGATAATATCACAATATGGCAATACTTGTAGTACTAGTATATTCCAGAATGAAGTATCACATTATACTGATATCTGTGCACTGCAAAAAACAAAATCTAGCCAAGTTAAGCTGACTTGAATTAAGAAAGTTTTATCATTGTTTGCGTAAAACAAGACTTTTTGTAAAATATGAAAATACATCTCAAATAAGAAAAAACAACAACTTTTTGCACTTAAAATAAGAAACAAAATCTAATACTGCTTAAATTAAGAAAAACACACTTATTCCATTGGTAGATTTTACTTGTCAACTTGTATCTACCTTACTTAAAGGTTGTATAGAGGATTTTCCAAGGAACGAGAAATCCAGCGACTGTTTGTCCTTTTTCAAATGTTGCGCATGCGTGAAACCACCCCCCCTCCCCTACAGCTCCCTACGTAGAAACGCCTCCTCCCACCTCCTCTTTACGCCAGAAACAGGTTTGTTTACAGCCGGTGCGCTGCACATGACTTGTAAACAACTAACTACAGTGTTGGTTAGGCAAGGTGGAGAAGTGAGGAGCGGGGGGAGCGGGTGTGCGGACATTTCGTTCGCGGACGAGAAGTGAGGAGCAGGGAGAAGAGCGGAGCAGGGAGCGAGGAGAGGAGAGAGGAGAGGGGAGAGGAGAGGGGAGCGGTGCGCGGAGATTCCGTGCCCGGAGAAGTGAGGAGCAGGGGGAAGAGCGGAACGGGCAGCGGGGACAGGAGCAGGAAAGGGGTGCAGAGAAGGTTGCGCGGAGATTCCGTGCGAATGAACTAGCTACAACACGCAGCAGCAAGCGGACTCTTTCTTTGCCTTGAAAATTACGTTTTCAGACATAGGATATCGCTTTCGTGTCCTGAAAAACGTTTGACTAGCTCTTGGAAATAAAGTACGTTTTCATAATAAGCAGAAGTGACCTGTCCAGGAGTAATTTGGCGACCAATGCGTCAGTCTTTAGACCCTGCGTCTGCTTCAGTCGCGCCATCGCTGGAATGAATCTTCAAGAATCACCTTAGTTTGGCTTCCCTGCTTTTCCCCTTGTCTTCTTCTTTCAGCGACCTCAAAAACGGACTTTCTTTTGCGGCTAACTGCTCCTAGATTCTTGTCTGCCATTGCAACAAACTTTGTGCTAACTGCGAGGAAGATATAGGTCAAAAAAAGCCGCTAAGAACTGTTGCGCTGGTGGAGTAAACAGCGTCTGTGCGGCTTGCGTCTGTGAACTGCGTGACAGGCGTACGTAAACCACATACCGGCGGCGCGCAGGCAAGTCAGTTACGCTAGAAACGTAGGGAGATTGATTGACAGCCTGTCAGCTAACAGATAACGAGGCAGTGTCGTTATCTATTGGCAAATGTTTAGCCCCACCACGTCCAGAGTTGATGAATTTTTATTCTCTTTTTTTTTGGTCATCATAATTACAAGGCTACTGCACCTCTATAATGCTATCATTGACAACAATTGACAACTTGAAACAAAAAAAAATCCTCCATACAACCTTTAAATAGTAAAAGTAAAATATTTTTAATTTAACTAGATATTGTTTTTTTCCACTGTACACCCCTACTCTGTGGCCTTTAGATTAGTTTTCTATGAAAGCTAGACCAGTATTTTTTGGGGTTAGTATTTATTGTGTGTACACGATATAAGTTTTGAGTTGTAGTTGTTGTATTAGTAACTTCTATTACACAAGCAAACTAAGCCCTAAAGTGTTTTATTGCTGTTTATTTGTTGCAGCTCATGTTTTTAACAATATTGCAGAAATAGAAACGTTTTGTGGTTTAAATCTTCTCTTGTGACATCAGATAATTTCAATATTATCATTTATTGTCCATAATGAATTCTGCAATATAGTGCACTTCAAAATCATCTATCACATAATCTATCATTTCAAGCTCACTCCTGGGTCAGTGTTTTTTGCGTGTGCCCTGGTTGCCGTGGTGACAGTGCAGGTGTGAGTGTGTTTTTTTTTTTTTTTACCCTGGTACTGAGCCCCGGCGCTGCGTGAGGCCTGGTGCAGGTACTTGAGGACAAAGGGCTTGAGCACCTCGGAGCAGCGGTGGAACGCAGTGAGGATGTAGAGCAGTCTCCAGCCCCGGCTACAGCTGTCCCTGAGGGTGAGGTTTAGGGTGAGCCACAGGGACGTTATGACACTGTTTTCTGATCTATGTTATAATGTGTGTGTGTTTGTACATGTGCATGCGTGTGCGTGTGTGTGTGTGTGCGGTGGACTCACGGCTTTGAGCTGGTGTTGGAGGTGAGCTGTTTGAGGAGCTGACAGTACGCCTCGTCCCTCATCAGGGGGAACTCTCCGATGACCTGAGGGGAAATGGAGGTAACACAGAACAACTGTCACGCATATGCTTATGTCACAGATAATACTCCCTACAACTGTACAACAACTCACCCTTATGGAACAGATAATACTCCCTACAACTGTACAACAACTAACTCTAATGTAACACATAATACTCCCTACAACTGTACAACAACTAACTCTAATGTAACACATAATACTCCCTACAACTGTACAACAACTAACTCTAATGTAACACATAATACTCCCTACAACTGTACAACAACTCACCTTAATGTAACAGATAATACTCCCTACAACTGTACAACAACTCACCCTTACTTCTATTACTTTTATTACTATTTTCCTATTTTATTTGTAGTTGTACACATACATTTATATAATTATGCCATATTTGACACCTGTCTCTTGCTATTTTTGCTACTTATTTAGAATTTATGAATACCATTTATAATTTTTGTCTTTACTATTATAATATATTGTGATGTGTGAGCTCCTGTGTCCAAGTAATCTCCCTTGTGGATCAATAAAGTTTGTCTAAACCTAAGTCTAACTGAATGTGACAACAATGTTTATATGTAAAACTAACTTAATATTTATTTTTACTAACAGAATGTCTATATGTGAAATTACTTATGGTTTTGTAATGTACTTTAAAGTTTCTCGTTTCTTTGTGTAATGTAGATCCCAGAAAGAGTAGTTATTACTGTGGTAAGAACTAACTAATAACGAAATAAATAAATGTTCATCAGTTACCATGGTAGCACAATGCACACATTAGTGAACGCATCTAAAGACTGTGATCAAAACGAGCATTCATGGTCCTGTTTTGGTGTTAGATTCAACAAAAAGGTGAAAGAGATGAGCTGAAAAACTGTTGGCTCATGCTGACAGTAATTTTATGAGTTAGACTTGTTTAACAACACAAATCAGCTCACTTGTTGTAGTTCCAGCTAGATCAGTTCTTCATGGTCAGATTTTGTTAAAACAAAATGCAGATTAAAGTCTAATCTGAGTAACAGAGCTTCAGACAGAGCAGAGCCTCCAGTTAGCAACACACAACCCAGGCAAAGTTGATGACATCAGCTGCAAAGTATCAATGATCTCTGAAGGTGAATAGTGTATTAAAACAGACTTATTAACTTACTTATTATGTTATAATATCTCTTTAAAGTATTTTCACACTCATCCTTCTAAATTTGTCTATAATCTGAAAGAACTTTATTTAAAGATATAATGTACTTTTTCCGGAGAGTAAAAGTACGACCCAACATATAATAAAATGTCACCTTTACACAAGTGGGGACTTTACCTTGAGAAAAGTGCTGACCACCTCCTGCTCAGAGGTGCCTCTTAACGGAGAGTCTCCCATGAAACGCATGATCACTGAACAGTTGAAACAAACACAACATTTAATTAACAAATACATTTTACTATGTGAGATATAGTGAGATTCCTCCATTTAACAATTTTAGGAAGCTTCCTGAATGATAAAACCAATTAACATGAAATAAGCAGGCAAATAAAAAGCATTTAAAGGTATTATATTAAGTAAAATTGACTCTTATGAGCTTTAAACCATGTTAGAATGTAGTTACCTCCTCAAAAACAACCTGGAGTTGTGTTTTGTTTCATTTGAATAACCATTTATTATTAATCTGTCTACATCTCCAAAGCTCAAAATGCTCTGTACCACCTTGTGATGTCAACAAGTGGTAGTTTTCAGGTTAACAGGTCCTTATACCTTTAATTCAGTAGAGATAAGCAATAGGGTTGAAACTGTAAAATGATTCCAAATGATTCTAGTGAAGGTGTATGGAGTTTAAAAACATAAAGGAGCACTTCCTGTTACCACAGACCACATGACATCACATTGGTGTTTTCTGTTTGAAAGAAGAACTCAGTCTAAATTTGCAAAAAAAAACAAACAAAAAAACAGTCTTTGCTATGAGACAATATACCGTGCTAATCAAATTTAGGTTCTCATTTAGAAAAATCCAGAATAGTTTCAGTGAACGTCTCAGATTTTACGAAAGTTGATTGATTGAGTCAATTCAGCCATGATACTACTACTAAATGTTGATCTTGCCTAATTGGTTATACCACTGAAATTTAAAGGTGCAAAATCGACATTTGAGCTTTTAAAAATGTTGCAGTGCTATTACCTCCTCAACTGTGGAGAATTTAGTGGTTTGTTGCATTTACACATGTTTGAGTAATCCTGCATTATTACTCTATTTACATTTTTGTGTTGTTGTCAAGTGGTAGCTTTAAAAATAACATATATTCTGCACCTTATTTGCACTGATTTACATTATAACAAATAAATGTGTATAGTATAAGTTAGTGCAGTGGGGATGACAGAGGAGGAGGACGTACTCTGGAACAGGTCAGTGGCGGCGCGGTTCATGCCTGGGTCTGTGAACTCAATCAGGGACTCAGACACTGGATTCTGTGGAAGGAGAAAAGGCACAGAGAAGACACAAATATGTATCTTTAATATAAATACACAACAAAACACATTTTATGTAAAAGGAAAGTTTATAATGCTAAAAACAATATCTGTTCGCACTGAAATTGTTTGTGTGCATAGTTAAGGTATATGGATTTTAAAAACAGAGGAGCATCTTCAAGGATCTGATCTGATCTATTTGGAACTAAACATTAAATTGTGTATGTGGCATTATCTACTGTTCTTGTCATGTTTTTTGTTATATTAGCTCAAACTGGATACATTTGCAGTTTTCTGGTCAAAACGCCTAAATCTAAGTTGTGCTGCCTCCAGTGGCCTCTGCAATTTCATGTACTGCATGACATCACACAGCACAGCCCTAATCACTGGCTGCAGGGGCCGAGTTTGAAGTGTGTATACCTGTCAGGCTGTATGCATTGGTATTGTCGATATTTTAATTGCTATATGCCTCATTTATAAGCCAATGACTGAAATTATGATGAATATTTTACTGTATATTGTGTTATTTTGTAATAAATAAAACACTGTTCCTAGTCCCTCCAGGCCTGCCCCTCCTCCCCTCTTCTCTGTTCTTCAGTCCCCCAAGTACAGCCTGGTTTAAAATGTGGTTGTGGGTGGAATTTAGGTGTTTAGTCCAACCTTAAGCTCACCTTGGAGAATTTAATCATTTCTGTCAGCTCTCTGCTTTTGCCTTTGCCTTTTAGGGAGTCCCTAAAAACAGTGACACAGTTTTACAAAAGTGAATGACTATTAGGTATGTACTGCATAATAGTATCATTTGTAGTAGATGTTTGTAGCGCACCCCTTCTCCATGGTGGGCTGTCTGAAGTACTTCTTGGCAAACTCCAGCATGTCATATTTACTGTCCTGTAGAATTCTCTCATCCAGCTCTCCCTCTGCAAAGCCTTCAGGAGACACTTTCTGAAAAACAACAAGGTGGGGATATTTTACCACTATGGGGTATTAACTGCTGGGTTAACACATAACATATTTAGATCACCATGTTATCGTTCATTGTTTTGAAAATGCTATATTTGTAATTGTGCACCATTCTCTACCATTTTATAAAGAAGTTTAAACTCTAGACACATACATGAAATATGATACTTAGTTTGTGCTATAGTACTTGTACTGTTACTGATTTGTTTGTTTCCTCTTGCTGGCGTCAAGATGACGCTCTGATAAAGGAATAAAAGGTAGGAATAATAAGTTCAAGCTTCACCCTACACCTTTTAGGTCTGTGTAGGTTACCGTAAATATGACTGTCTGTGAAATAATGTCAGAATATACCTGTGACCGAAATCAATCAATCAATCAATCAAGCTAGATTTCACTTTTGTTTTTGACGTTCTGTGTCCCTTTCCCTTTGCTCTCCTCACTAAGTCACCGCCCTTCAGAGCACTATTATAACACTAATGAAACTACAGCACATCGCATCGGATTTGTCAAGTTGTTGTGTACAGTTTTATATCATGTTTTTTTGTATTTATGTAGAATAGTCCTGTGGGACCATGGGTGATGTTGGCTTGTGGGCGGAGCATTGTACAGAATCTTACGGCTAACCATAAGGAAGAGGGTCAAATAGGGCCCAGGAGAGATCGCTAAATTACTGAAACATACATGGATTATATATAAAACCTCTTCAGGCATGTTTTTGATGAGGGAACAATTTTACAATATGGTAGAAGGCTAAACAAACTCTTTTTGGTAAAGGTGTGCTATGTAACTTTTGTGGTGGAGAGTTTACCACCTGCTTCTGACATCAATCAGCCAGGCACACTATGTTATTACTTTGCCTGGACTGTTTCACTGTAATGGATTAAACAGCCAATTTGCATTTCTTCAGTTACATGTGTTTAGACTGCTAAAGAATACATGGCCTGGTGGTAAGATAATGTAAGGCAACAACAACATCTCTATGCAGACAAAAAGGTTCCAGCCCCTCCACCAAAATAAAATAGTGCACCTTCAAAATAACTATACATAGCTTATATTAGGGATGTGCTAAAATATCAAAAGAGAAAACTTGTTCAGGCAGTACATTCAGCATATACACTGTTTTAATGATTACAACTGGTTTATTCCATATCGACTTGTGGTTTAACAAAGAAATACTGTTGTTAAAATGTATTTGGTTCTTGAAAGTATCATGCGCAATATATTGATTATCACATGTATTGCCGTACTGTGATAATATCATATCGTAAGCCATATATCGAGTGTTATATTGATTGATTGGACCAATATTTGCAGCAAATATTGAAACTCAGTTACTTGAACAGCCACTCCTCAAAGGTGCATTGTGTAACTTTTCTGGTGGAGGACCCGCCACATGCTTTTCTCTGTGGAGATGTTATTGCTTTGTCTACAATGTTTCAGAGTATGGTATTACACCTTTCTATCCTCATGGAGACCAAACCAGACCAAGTTACAGATCAGATCTGTAGAAAGGCAACCAGAATGCCTGTTTTTCTGGGTATATGAGCAATAAAACCATCGATAACTGTATAAATGTAAGATCATACTATGGAACATTCCAGAGCAATGACATATCCTTAGAAACATTCTTGAAGTACAAGAATTAGATTAAAACGTAAATAGTGAACTAGCATTTAAAGAGAGTTAGCCACGCGTACCTCGATGGTGTGGTCGATCTCATGGGCAGCCATGGTGGAGGCGACCGCCACAGCCACAGCAGAAGACACAGCCACCTGCCCCGGGCCCCCTCGAGGCTCCGACGTACGGTCCAGAGGCAGAGACAGGAAGTCAGGGGCTGCTACTGGGTGAACACACTCTGAGGGAAAGGCCCCGGAGCGCCCAAACACCGCACCAAACTTCCATCCTGTGCACATACAGAGAGAAGGGCTTACTTAAAGGGCCCATAGTACATAGTTCTAATGTTGTTTCCTGATCACGAACAGACCTGGAGTTGTGTTGTGTTTCATTCACACATGTTTAACGCACAAACCCTGCATATTTAGGCTGGTTCTTCATTCAAACAGAAAGCACTCTGTTCCACCTTGTGATGTCATGTGGTGATACAGAAGGTGCTCCGCTGTGTTTTTAAAATCCATACACCTTCACTAGAATCATTTGGATAATTTCAGCCCTAGAATTGCTGAACTTTCATTTACTAGAAACATTTTAAATAAATTAAACTTTTCTAGCAGCATACTTTTACTCCTACTTGAGTAATAGATTTGACAGTGTAAAAGGACTCTTAATTGAGTAGAAGTCTACACAATGTCACAATGTATGATTCAGATGTTTCGTCCTGACAGCTACTCTCCAAGTGTTTCTGACTTGAGTAGTAGTTTTCCCAAATACTTTTTAAATCTTACTTCAGTAATTTCTTGGACTTTGTACTTCTAGTAAAAGTGATCTTATTTGAGTATAATTTTTGGCTACTTTACCCACCTCTGGTTATATGAAATATTATTATTAATTAATTCTTACCAAAGTCTGGAGTGTCTCTCTTTAGGTCCTCCAAAAACACCACCTTCTTCCTCACCACACAGCCATAAATGTAGCCTATGGACACAACCACAACAATGATAAAGATCCATACATCCACAGAGGTTTAGAATATAGACTGTATAAAGTTACCCAAAGTTTTCAGGCACAATCAAATGATGCTCACAGAGGCTAGCAGTTATTGTTTTTTTTTAGATTTGGAGCCAAAGTCAATATTAGGAAAAGGAATTAATTTGGAAAAAATAGCAAAATAAAAAGCCAGAAGAGCAGCCTTGTTCACTGAGTTGCATATATTTGAACCACTAACCCTTGTCCAGTCCATCCATAACCTGCAGCCGGATTACGTCTCCTTTGTGGAAGTTTAACATGGCATGATCATCGGACACAAAGTTACGCTCGGCAATCACATAGTCGGAATTCTGAAAGAGGAAATGAAGGTTTATGCCAACCATTGGAGAAATTAAGTTGTAATGAATTGTATGAATATGTTTTGAGGTTTGAGATATATGTGAAATTTGATTGAGAATTAAGTAAGTGACAATACAGTACAGGAGAGACGATAACTTTTCTTAAAGGGGCATTGTGTAACTTTGCTAATGGAGGGTCCTTCATCTGCATGTTTCTATGGAGATGTCATTGCTCTGCCTAGAATGTTCCACAGTATGGGATTAAACAGTTCTACCTTACATTTATTCAATTACAAATGGTTTTATAGCTCAAAAATGCCTAGAAAAATAGGCATTCTGACAGCGAGTGGGGCCGCCTCTCCACCGATCTGGCCTGTAACTTGGTCTGGTTTAGTCTCCATGAAGATAGAGAGGTTTAATATCACACTGTGAAATATTCCAGACAAAGAAATAACATCTCTATGAAGAAAAGTATTTGACGGACTCTCCACCAGAAAAGTTACACAATGCAGCTTTAGTGTTCAGAAGAATTTGACAAAAGTCTTATTCTTTCCATCATATATTGGACTTGTAAAACAGGTTGCTGATGATGAGTGTGAGTGGCGTACCTTTTTAATTTCGCTGATGAATGAGTCGATGAGGTGTTTGACCTGTGGGGCTTTGGCTGAGAACAGGATCAGCTTCTCATTGGTCAGATTAAACTCCAGCTTGTTTTCAGATGGGATGGTCACAAACAGAATGTCCGCATAACTGTGGGAGAAATCACATGATCTAATTCAGACCTGGGCATTGTACAGCTCCCGGGCCACATTCGGCCCTTTGGTTGACTCTGACTGGCCAGTTTAAGATAATTTGGAATTACAAAATAAACATATTTTATAATTTTACCTCATACATGAACTAAAGCTGCATTGCTTTTATTTTAGAAGTGTTTTTTAGGACATTTTTTGTAAGGCAACCTCACTTTTTCATTTCACCTCTCTTTACATAAACTCCTACCAGTCTTACCAGTTTATCAAAACAATGCTATTTACTGCTGTTTATAAAGAAATACAATTAATGTTAGGCACACGAGTTAAGCATTTTGGCCCGGCCCTCCACAATATTTTCTGTTTCTCATGTGGCCCCATGGAAAAAATAATTGCCCACCCCTGATCTAATACTTTATTGATCCACAAGGGAAATTATTTGGACACAGTAGCTCACACATCACAATATAATATAACAACAAAAATACACATGATAATAATAAATTCTTAATAATTAGCAAAAATAGCAAGAGACTGGTGTCAAATAAAGCATAATTATATAAATGTATATGTATAAGTCAAGTTAAAAAAAAGAAACATGGTAATAGAAATAGGGTGATCTGTTACATAAGGGTGAGTTGTTGTACAGTAGGGTGGTCCAAAAAAATCAATGTTCCTGATAGTTTACCTCCCAAGGTCTTAACTGAGTCTACCTGCACAGACACTAGGGGTGAGGTGGGTTAAGTGTCTTGCCCAACAATGCAATGACAGCATTCATCTGTGGGAGCTGGAATTACACCAGCTAACCTGTGGGTCAGTGGATCTGACCTCTCAACCAATGATGTTTATGTCGAGAACAGGATTCAAACCGCCAACCTTCAGGTCAGTGGACAAATGCTCTACTAACTGAGCTACTGCTGATAAGAGACTAAGACAAGTGCTGGCATAATTTGGGAAGAAATCATAAACTTCTGGCAGAAGGGCAGAATCCCAACAATCAGAAAGGATCATGGGATTAAAAAGATTCTTTCACTGGTCTCTGAGTGGAAGTCACTGGAGAAAAACAGCAATAAAAGCATAATGCAATTATACAAATCAAAGCTTATTTTGTATGATTAAAATAATTTAAATACACTGTATTTATCTTTTATAAGAATTTGTCCTCATTTAATAGTGTTTGCTCACCTAACACTATGAATGCTAAATGATGACTCCGAAGCAAAACTTCAGTGTTCGTGAGCTACCTCTAAATATTAACCAATCAGGCTGATATTTTACATTACATTACATATTTTACATGGAATATCTTTTCATGGGTTAGACTCAAATAAAACATTGGGAGGAAACAAATATGAGACTAAAAAAACCCACAACATTATTTTGTGTATCTGTTTCATAAGGGTGAGTTGTTGTACAGTTCTAGGGAGTATTATCTGTTACATAAAGGTAAGTAGTTGTGCAGTTGTAGGGAGTATTATCTGTTACATAAAGGTAAGTAGTTGTACAGTTGTGAATGTCATGAATGTAGTCCTGTATTTCTCACTGTTTGAGAGGAACTGCAGGAGCCTCTTGGAGAATGAGTTGTCTGGTAAGTTTGGCTCAACCATTTCTCTCTCTTTCTATCCATCTATGTTGTAGTTTTAATTACAAAATAACATAACAAAGACACACTTTTTTCTTACAACAACAACTGTTAAAATAGTGAATAATAAAAAGGCAAACCTGTGACTGCTTTTCACAAATAGAACGTTCACTTCAGCGTTGTCAAAAGTATTGAAAATCAGATACTAAAATTGGTATCGTTACTTGATACTCATTTGAGCAGATATCAATAGTAAAAAAGTTACACTCACAGGACAGAAATTTCCTGAATAGCTTAATGGATAGCTGAATAGCCTGGATAGCTGTATCAGAACAAGCATAAGACCACTAAAATTTGACTATAATGGAGGTATAATGTAGTATCCTGTATGAATGGGAAACACTTTATACACTTTTACAATGATTTAGATCCTTATTAGTGTATTGTCCTTACGTGTATGGTCGGAGCACTCTGAAGTAGTCCGGAGCGGCGGCGCTGCTCTTCACCGTCTTCAGCAGTTTGATCCCACTGTGAGACACAGACAGCACCTGGACCCCCGTGCCCACACTGCCCTACACGTGCACAAAAAAGTCAATATGAGCTTTAAATCATTTCAAAATTATTCCTTCCTGAAAATACATCTGGAGCTGTAATTTTGTTTCATTCAGATCAGTTTTTCATTAGATACGCTCAATCAAATCACTCAAGGAGTTTAAAGGCTATTAGGCTATTTTCTGATCTATGTTATAATGTTGTTTCTTCATCACAAACATACCTGGAGTTGTCTTTTGTTTCATTCACAACGCACAAACCCTGCATATTTACACTGAGCTCTTTTCTCTTTGTGATGTCATGTCGTAAAACAGGATGTGCCCCAATTAGTTTTTTAAACTCCATACACCTTCACTAGAATCATCTGGGTAATTTCAGCTCTAGAATTGACCATCTCTATGGAACTAAAGGTAAAATTAGCTGTTAACTTGAAAACTACCACTTCATGACAGAGCATTTTGAGCTTTGGAGATGCAGGCAGACTAATACTAAGGATTGTTCAAACATGTGTGAATGAAACAAAACCCAACTCCAGGTCTGTTTTTGAGCAGGTAACCACATTCTAACTGACTTAAAGTTCACAAGAGTAAATTCTGTGCAATATTGGACCTTTCAAACTAAAATAAAAGTGATTTTAATGATATGACAGAGAGGGGTAATAATTCCCGCCATAAAGTTAGAATGTGTGGAAGAGGCCATTTGAGGCTGTGGATGGGAGAGTCTCACCGATGCAGGGAAGAGTCTGGAGAAGTAGATCTCCCAGGTTTCTCGGGCGGCATTGACAATGATCTTCTTCACGCTCTCATCCACTGGGTCCATGTTCTGCTCCACGTTGTGCTTGGCTGTTACACACACACACAATGGTTTTTCATGATTCTTGGGCATTACATTGACTCGTATTCATTTCCTGGAGAATGAGCCTAACCTTACCTTGCCGAACCTAAACCCTAAGTAGTAACTAACCCTAATATAGTCTTCATATAGATGCATTGTTTCCTAGTACTTATTCCTGTGTAAATAGTAGTTTTTGCATGAAACATAGAGAAATATAGAGATATACAGAGAAATGGAATAATTTTGAGAGCATTTGTCACGCCCCCTTTTTAGTCTCAGGCGGACATAGTTGTAGTTGAGCAACAATTTCTTGAATCGACCACAGGGATTTACTTTTAAGATGCAGTGTCTGTCTGATTTGATATTCCGTCTGTCAATCAGACAGGATACAGTTTCACATCACAAAGTAATGTAAAAGCGTAAATGTAAAAGCCTACCGTAATGTTAAAGTGTGGAGTAATGTAAAACTGTGCGATATTGGCTGGCCAGGAAAACTATACACGAAATTGGTATTAAACATGATCCTGGTGTTTTTATTTTGCTGTTTTGTCTGTAAATCAAAATATGGCCCAAATTTGCCCCTATAACCGCTAGCCCTAAAGAGCTTCATTTGAGTGGAGCTGAACACTATGGGTGACGCCACACTTCCTTAGTCCACTTCTTTATACAGTCTATGTGTACAAAAAAAACTAAGCTAAGGTCAAACCAGGAGCAAATCAAAACAAGACCAAACAGTGATCTAAAGGGAAAAAAATATGATATAATTTTATTTCAGCATATAGTTCACCTGTCTCTTCACTAAGGATGTAACAATAACTGAAATATTGTGATACTGTATCGTCAAAAAGTCTCACAATAATATCGTGGGTCATCACAATATATCAAATTCAATAGTTATGAGTTTTTTATATCTTTCTTTGTGATTTCAACGTCTTAATTTGTAAAGCACTTTAAATTACTTTGTGTATAAATTATGCTATACAAATAAACTTGCCTTGTCTTGCCATGATGCATCACTATCTTAAAAAACAAAGGGCACTACATAGACCATGATCCTTTGGTGTTTTCAGTGCAGACTACATGAAGAATTAGCTGTTATTAAGCACTTGTAAATCGTAATTCTTCATATTATAACAGCACCAAAGGCCTTTCAAGGCTTTTTCAAGGCTTTTAAAAGGAAAAAATTGCATATTCACAATTTTGTAAGCCTCCACAAAATATCTCAATATGTACTGAACCGTGAGATGCACATTGTGAAAACATCATATCGTGGGATTTTTGATATTGTTACATCCCTACTCGTCCCATAAACGTATTGACAACCGCAGTAGCTCACAAAGACACATGTTTGTACAGAGGCAGATCGGAGGAGAGGGGAGGAGACAGCCTACCGAACAGAGCCTTCATCCTCTGCCTTTCATCCCTCGTGATCCGGACGCATGCCTCTGACAGCGTGTCATTCACAATCTGCAGCACAAAGGAGCACAGGGTGAGGGAGAGAAGGATCCTGCTGCTTATGTGGGCTATGATCTCATAATCACACAAGAAATGCACTCCTAAAATATATATTAGTGCGCTGGTCGTAACTGTTTTTTGAAAAGGCTTTGTAATCGTACCTGTTTGAAGATGAGATCCAACACCAAAGGGTTGTTGAAGCTGTCCTTGGGATAAAATACCTGAAATGACAGTGGAGTGTAAATACTGTTGAAAGGCCAAAACCTGTACTATATTTAAGGGTTGTCAAAAATATCAAAAATCAGATACTAATTGATACTAAAACTATTATCCAAACTAGATAGTCTTTTGAGCAGGTATTGATACTAAAGAAGTTGCATTCACAGGACAGAAATGAATCTTTCCTGTAACAGTTTACTAAAGAAGACTAATATACGGTCATGGATGACTATGGAACCTAGATAAGAACACACGGTAATACAAAAGAACGTATTATGATTTCATGTTGAAAATCACATTTTATTGTTTAAATAAAGAGAGTTTTCACTATCATCGTGGTATCCGAAATCAAGTTTGAACTTTTAGTATTGTGACAACATTACTAAAAGTATATTCATAACATCACCGTATCAGATGATAGTAACGTCAAAGATCAGATTAATCATCACATACTGATATTTGTGCAATGATTTGAAAGTTGTATTAAAACTTTAAATTTTGAAGCATTAAACCATTCCTGAGAATATTATCTTGACTGTCTAATTTTACAAATCTAAATAAATTATTTCAAAGACCAATTGGTTATAATGTAAGTCTAGATATATCATGAATAATGTGAAAATAAGATATTTTTTGACATTTTCAACTTACTTTTAGTGTTTAGATTAGCCAAAAATACTGAATTAACTGTTACTTCCAAATGATATTACTTGAGATCAAAAGGATGTAGCCACACCTCCTTCCGCAGGTAGAGCCTCCAGGGTACGTTGGTGTAGGTGTAGTGCTCCTCATTGGGAGCCTGGTGGAGCTGCGTCTGGATGGACTCTGTCTCTATGGGGAGATCTCGGGAAACTGCAACACAGTATTTAATTAAGAGAAATTATATACGAGGAAGCAAATATACAGAGGACTTCAGTTTCATCAGCCATAAACAATGTTACACACTAGTGATGCGGGCATGAAAGAGCTCTCGATACCAGTGTGGGGCACTTAGGCCAGAGCAGGGGGAGGCAATAATGAATAAAATTAATACAGTATTATTTTTATATTTTATATTTATATTTATATTTTCAAATACGGACTTACTAAATGACTTTTTGTGAAATGCTGAGATCAGTGTTATAATTACAAGTATAATTAAGATACAATTTTGATTTTATTTATTAAGTGAACGTGATTTCTGTTTATGAACTGAACGTGATTTCTGGTAACGCCAGTGTCTCACAGAGCAGTGTCCTTTCCCTGGACCCAGAGCCATGCACGGCACGGAAACGCAACTCAACTAAACAGACCCGTTCCAAGCAAACAGGCCCAAAAGAAAAGAAGCAAATGAGACTGCCTGTGAGGACATACTTGGCGGAGGCGGAGGCAGAGGGCGCTCTCTGGCTCTGGCTTTGCTCTTGATGGGCTGAGGGGCCACATCCTGCACAGGAACTCGTGCTGGGGAGGGTGGAGGAGGGACCACAGGGGTGGGGGCCAGTGCAGGGGCCACAGGACGAGGCTTGGGCTGAAAACATTAAAAAGAAAAACAACACACAAAGGGTGTTACAATGAACAGTTACTTTTTTTTAAAAGGTCCTATATTATGCTAAATGAACTCTCAAGAGCTATAAGCCATGTTAGAATATTCTTACCTCCTTAAAAATAAATCTGGAGTTGTTGTTTGAGCAACCTTTTATTATAGTCTGTCTATATCTCCAAATGCTCTGTTCCACCTTAAGATTAAAGCAGTAGCTTTCAAGTTAACAACTACCTTTTACCATTTGTTCAGTAAAAGGGCCAGGGCTGAAATTATCCAAATGATTCTAGTGAAGGTGTCTTTGAAATCACAGTGGAGCACTTCCTGTATTCAAACATCACATCACAAGGTAGAACAGAGAGAACTCAGCCTAAATATGCAGGGTTTGTGTGAATGAAACAAAACACAACTCAGGTAGGTTAATTAATTAATTAATTGTCAATTAATTAATTTATCATTGGATTTATATAGTGCCTTTCAAGACACTCCAAGATCTTCACAGTGTATTATTCGTTTACTCCACACTTGGTAAGTGGTGGTAAGAAACTATTGTAGCCACAGCTGCCTAGATGTATAGATGTTTATAGTGAGAATACATTATAACATAGATCAGAAATGAGCATAATATAGGTCCTTTAACACTTATTTGAGTATTCAGTACTAATAATGTTTAGTAGTAAAAGTGTGTGTGTACAGTTGGAGCTGGAGGGTTGTCCATCTGTGGTTTCAGGATCTGCAGAGCTTCATCTCGAGCAGTCTGTTTCTTCATAAACTTGCCTTCTGGTCTCCTGTTAAAAGCAAAATTGTAAGACTTTTTTCAATTTTACACTTCAGAATACTTTACAGTAGGAAATAATCCATGTAGAATAACTGAGTTGAGTTGGTAGGAAATTTTAAGGTCTCTAATAATATACAGTATGTATTCTGATTGAAGTAATTTGAACTAATGTTATACATATTCTACATTTTACTCTACTGAGTCATTTTATTTAGCCTACATGCTGTTTTGTTGCTCTTCACTCACCTCTTCCCAGGAGGCAGGGGCTCAGGGGGAGGAGGGGGGGAGTTGTATCTTCTGATGATTTCTTAAAAATATAAAATACATGTATTTTGTACAGACAATACTGTATTGCATGTTTTGAAACCAACTTTACAAAAATAATAAAGTTATTAACACAAACCTTGGACATCATTACTGGGCACAAGGTGATCTGTTGAGGAGTACTTCACCACTTCTCCAGTAGGAGATGGAGGAGATGTAACCACAGGAGCTGAAATGCACAGAGCACAGAAGCCTCCTCAGAGTTTGAACATGGCGCTTTGATTGGTTTAGATTTACACAGCAATAGAACCTTGATTATTGTTTCATATAATTTCTCCCATTCTTCCCATTTATTCTTCCCATAGACCTATTAAGTAAAGAAGTGGCTCATCCGCTATGGGATGAATAATAATCAGGACACAAAGATTAATTTGTAACTTAGCAGTTTTAGATTTTGTGGCCCAAAGACTTTATTGGACAAAACAGCTTCAGTGTAAAATGGAGAGAGAGTTTAGATCTTGTTTATTAATGCTAACCAAAAAAACCTTACATTCCCACTGAAATCGATCTGTATTTAAACGTAACCAATGAGAGAAACCATTTTAGGATTACGTGAAAAGATGCAGTACATGCATTTGTCCGCCAGATGGTGCTGTGCTCCTACAGACGCACTAAAGGGCACTGCACTGAAGATGTAATGTAAGCTCGTGTTTACCGGTTTTGGATCACTTTTGGGACATTTCTGGCAGACTTTAAAATAAACCTAAGTAATTATACATGGTTTTCTGACAGTTTATTTACTATCACAGGTTAGCTGTATGTTGCTTGCAGACAGCCAATCACAGCACAGATCTGAGCTCTTTGTACAGCATTTATGAACTCAGAACAACTGGAACGGACTGTATGAAGACATAGCTCATTTAATAGACGTCAAAACACAGCACAACACTCTGAAAATGGAACCCACATTGCCAATATGGAAACAACTACACAATATGGCCAATATGGTTACAACTACACATGTGCAAGTGTTTAAACCACAGGTGAGTTACTTATTTATATTATTTTTATTTATTTTTTAACAAATGATTAGAATGACTTGACTTCTGAAACCAGACCTACTGAAAAACAAAGGTCATAGGTTATAGTGTTTGCAGTGGATGTGTCTGTCTCACCATGCTTCTTGGCAGGTTTGTCGTTGTCTATGGGGGCGGCTGGGGCCTTTCTCCTCTGAACACTGTCTTTACCTGACTGTGGACGGGAAGGCAAAAGACTCATTAGAAAAATACATTAAAAAAGATTCATTATGATTATTGACAAGCACCAAAATCAACATGTTTGGTTAATTTTGTTTAGTCTTTATTTGAAGGGACAATGTACAGAGACACTGAAGGTACACTATGTAACTTTTGTTTGGGCATCCATCACCTGCTTCTATGGATATGTGTCATTGCTCTGCATGAAATATTTCACAGTATGAAATTAACCTGTTTTACCTTACATTCATTCACAATTACAGGTGATTTTATAGCTCAAATATACGTAGAAAAGTAGGCATTCTGACTTAGAGCAGTGCTGCCTCTCTACCAGTTGAATGTGTCACTTGGTCTGATTTGATCTTCATGAATATAGAAAGGTTACTGTCATATTAAAGGGTAGGCATAATAAGCTTAAGCTTCAGCCTGCACCTTTTCGGTCTGTATATGTTAAATATGACTGTTTATGAATTAATGTCAAAATATACCTGTGACCGAAATAAATAAACTGAAATGAAATGAAATGAATTATGAAACCTTCCAGACAAAGCAATAACATCTCTATGTAAAAAAGCATTTGATGTGCCCTCCAACTCCAAAGTTACACAAACAAAGATGTTCACACCAGATTATAGCGAAATAGCTGGCTCCCATCACGCAGTCTCTGATTTCCAATGCAATTACATTCAGTGAACAATAAGAGCCATTCACACTGTCCACTCTCTGACTCACTCACACACACACACACACACACACACACACACACACACACACACACACACAACACACACACACACACACAACACACAAACACGCACACACACACACACGCACACACACACATAAGATCACATGAATTTCATCGTACATACAGTAACCTACCATTTCTACATTTCACTATTACAACAGTTCATAGCTTGAAAAACATACAATACTGGACATAACCAGTGGTGGAACATAATAAAGTAAAAATAGCAAAGTCTAAAGTACGTTTTAATGTGGATACTAGGGATGGGCATTCGATGAAATTTTCTTAATCGATCGTCGGAAGAATTAACGATCGATTATCGATTAATCATTAACGTTTTTATATTAAAATGATCATCATTATTATTACTATCTGCACTACTAATCTGCATAAATAAATTCAACTTTACGACATATAAACCGTAACGACTCTAGAGCCACATCAATCCATTTGACATTATAATGTGTTTAATTCAGTTTTGCGCAACTCTCACAGAAACAAAACTTAAAACCGCATCGCTAATTTGCATAAACTAAGCGGAGATAAAAATACAGCTCTTGTGTCGCTGATGCGGCCAATTTCTGCTGGATTAAAAGACATGACTCAGTGGAATACAGGTTAGTGTGACCATATTTGCGTTTGTCAAAACCAGGACACCATACGGGGGGTGGGAGGTGGGGACTCGTCATCGACATTGCGCGACTCTCACCTGGTAAAGCTTTTTCCCACTGGACACCGAAACATATGTGCTGCTTTGTATACACTGTGCACATGGTCTCACACTTGTCCCGAACGCCTCGGAAAGCGTGGAATTTCTTGTACAAGTCATCGTTAAATACGCATTTGTGCTTCGGTACGTTGCAGACTGACCGAATGTTTGTGTCTCGCTCCTTCTGAGTGCAGAGAGACACATGTACAGACCCCTGTTTGGTCACACTACGCACAGCAACCTACATTCGGTTTGTCGATTAAAATTAACGTAATCGATGAAATTCTTAATGATCAATTATCGATTAATCGATTAATCATGCCCATCCCTAGTGGATACTTTTTACTTTTCCTTCACTACATCTGAAAGCAAGTAAGTGTACTTTCTACTCCACTACATTTTTTCAACAGGACAAACAAGTAATAACAGCTAGGATTTATTAAACCCTAATATCTGCACAAAATACTTTTACTTGTTACTCTTTAAGTACATTTTTAAACAGATATGTTAATACTTTTATTTAGGTCAATTTTTTTTTTAATGATACTTTTACTTGAGTATATTTTTGCTCCAGTGTCTGTACTTTTACTTGAAGGAGCATTGTGTAACTTTTCTCAAATGCTTTTCTCCATGGAGATATTATTGCTTTGTCTGGAATACATCACAGTATGGCATTAAACCTTTCTATCTTTATGGAGACCAAACCAGGCCAAGTTACAGGTCAGATCTGTGGAGAGGCGACCCCACTCACAGTCAGAATGCCGGTTTTTCTAAGTATTTTTGAGCTATAAAACCACCTGTGACTGAATAAAAGTAAGGTAGAGCTACTTAATGTCTTAAATACTGTGGAACATTCCAGGCAGAGACATCTGTAAGAAACAAGCAGATGACAATCCCAAACCAAAAAGTTACATAGTGCATCTTTAAGTTACAAAATTAAGTGCCTCTTCCACCACTGGACATAACTAACCTCACTGGACGCCCCGTTGACTTTGGGCTGCGCTGGTTGGCTGGTTGTGGGCATGGCCTGACCCTTGGCTCCTCCCTGGGGCACAGAAGCAACAGCAGAGGGGTATGCCTGGGCCTGGGCGGGTGCGTAGGGGCTGGTGGGGAGGTCGGCGGGTTCGTACGGAGAGGGGGTGAAGTTGGCGTAGGGGCTGGGGGGTATGTTGGCGTACGGGCTCGGGGGGATGCCTGCGTAGGGGCTGGCGGGGTGGTGGGGCAGGGGGCTGCTGGGGGGGCTGGTGATAGGGGAGGTCGGGGGGCTGGACACGGGGCTGACCATGGCCATCGCGTTCATGGTCACCTGCTGCGCCTGGGAAAAGAAAAGGCAGGGAGACGGCTTAAAGCTCCTGTCTTACATATAAAAGACTCTTGTGAGCTTTAAGTCATGTTGTTAGCTTTTCAAAAACAAACCTGGAGTTGAGTTTTGTTTCACTCACACATGTTTGATCAGCCAATCTCCAAAGCTCAAAATGCCCTGTATGTGATGCCCTGTAGTGTTAAGTTAACAGCTTTTTTTTTTTTTTACATTTTGCTTAGTAGATATTAGCAGGTCTATGGCTGAAATTATCCAAATGACTCTAGTGAAGGCATATGGAGTTTAAAAACACAGAGTAATTCCTGTATTACCTGCAGAGTATTACAGAGTGTTTTCTGTTTGAGAGAAGAACTCAGTCTAAATATGCAACATTTGTATGTTAAACATGAATGAAACAAAACACAAGCCCAGGTCTGTTTGTGATGAGGAAACAACATTAGAACATAAATCACAAAATAGCATAATATGGGCTGTGTAAAGGTTTTTCAATACATTTAAAGTGGATATGAAACTATTTTTAATATGTAGGCTCATGTGAAATCACAATAATGTATAGTCCCTGTAATTTAAAATGGAGCTAGAGCTATATTTAGAATTTATTATTACCATTTCTCTTCTCTTATTATAATATATTGTGTTGTGTGAGCTGCTGTGTCCAAATAATTTCCCTTGTGGATCAGTAAAGTTTGTCTAAGTCTAAGTCTAAGGTAAGAATTCTGTGGTGGAATTTGCTGTTTGTTTTTGACCCGTTTTATGGTTAATATCTCTGTAATTACTAAGCTTATTCATTTGAAACAAAAGTTCAATTATTTGTTCAAAAAAGCCTCAGAAAGTAGCACCATTATTCAATACTAAAGACCTGATTGTTGTAAACTGAAAGGTGCATTGTTTAACTTCTCTGGTGGAGGGTCTTATCTTATCTATCAAATGCTTTTCTCCAAGGAAATGTTACTGCTTTGTCTGGAATGTTTCATAGTATGGTATTAAACCTTTCTATCTTCACGGAGACCAAACCAGACCAAGTTACAGGGCAGATCTGAGGAGCGGCGACCTCGCTCACAATCAGAATTCCTGTTTTTCTAGATATTTTTGAGCTATAAAACCACTGGTAACTGAAGAAATGTAAATTAGAGCTGTTTAATGTCATACTGTGAAACATTCCAGGCAGAACAATGAAATATCCATAGAAACAAGCAGGTGGCAGACCCTCCAACAGAAATGTTACGCAATATGCCTTTAAGTCATGAGATTGGTATAGCAAGTTTAAAGCTTCTAGAAAAGTTACACTGTTAACTAATGTTGCTTTCATTTTTGCTTTTTAATATTTTCCCTAGAGGCCATTGCAGCAAGTCTATCAAGTCTAGTTTCGCCTTTGTCCCCTACTCTGAACTCCCTGGCCAGCTTATCAGACAAAAATTGGATGTTTGTAAATGTTCCAAGAGTGAGCCAGTGCTGTTTTGCATGCAGGGTCAGAACAGAGTGAGAGACACAGACACAGCAGGAGCTCCAGATGGACAGGTACCATGATGACGGCCTGCTGGTTGGCGATGGTCTGCTGCTGCTGGGCCAGAACAGCCTGCTGGGCATCTGCAGGGCACAAACACAGTCAGACACACTGTCAAAATCTACACAAGCAACCAGGACTTCAATTTACAATATCACTTTGAGCTTTGGGATGACAAGATTATTAGTTTAATCAATAATCATTATTTTCAGAAGCAAAAATACGTCATTTAAATTAAATCTTTCTGCTGAAGAAAATATAACGTAAACGCTACATTAGGTCAAGCTAATTTTAATTTATCATTTGGTTTCATTCATTTCATAAAGTTGGTCACATGATACTGTATTAAATAGTAAGAAAAAAGATTCAAAGTTGATTTATCATGCTGTCAATAAATCTTTTTTTTTTCCATTAATCTCAACACTATAAAATTATATTGCAACAGAAAAAAAACAAAATGTGGCTGTTTGCTTGTATAAAAAATAGAGCCTACAGTGGTCGTACACATAGCACTAGTTTTTTTATATGTGTACGACCACTGTAGGCTGATTTTATTGAGCAAAAGTGTATTAAAAAACAAACATTTTTGATGAGCCTCTTGACAGGTCTGCCCCATAACTTGATGGTATCGCAGACAAGGCTGCACCTGGTATTAAGTATGAGTGAAAGAATAATACACAAAACATTAAATGTACCTTTAGATACTGAATAGGGTGTACTCTTTCATGAGCTTGCATCTATTGTATGTATGTACCGTGTCACGTGTTACTATATGTTACATGTTTATTACATGTAATTTCCGTGATAATTACATGTGTACATCTGCCTCAGAGTATATTGGGTTGTGTACACTGTATGTCTACTAAGGATAAGCAAGATCTGGTAACACAAGACATTGCAAGATCAAGATTATCGTCATTCTAGAGTCGCCAGTCTGCAGTTAGCTAAGGATACAATATTCTTAGTAATAATGGAATGAAACCCTTGCTTTAACTAAAAATAATGCATATGAAAATGATTTTATCTTAAAGGATATAAAAAGTAAAATAAAGAGAAAAAAAATGAGCAAAATGTCTAAATCTAGTCATAGACTGCTTTGTCGTACAATTTGTTTGGTTTCACCCCAGTTTCTAATTATGTGCACATATAAATGGAAGTAACCCTAAAATATTTGATTACATTCAGGTATTTAAGAATGAATTTTTTGATTGTTGTCTTAACCAAAAGGATGCCAGTTCAAATCACTAAAAAATCTCCAAAACAATCACATCAACATAAGTATTATTAATGTTGTCATTTTAGTTCTTGCGCATCTCTTTTTTTTTACACTGGATTCCCTCCTCAGATTGTTCTCACCAGGAGTAACAGGTGCCACCGTTGCCACCGGAGGCAGCATTACACCTCCCACCGGCAGCACTCGCACAGCTGTGGACACACGCACATGTTAGCTATCTCTAGACAGACAACACAACACAATCGCTGTTTCACTGTCTGACCTCCAGGGGGCAGTGAGGGGCCACCTGTTTCACCCCCTCCAACACCTCCAGCTCCTCGCATCCTGCTCGCCAGCCCCGCCGCAGACTCCTCCTGTCACACACAATTTCAGTGCATTCATTTTTAAAAGTTTACATTTCTTAGGAGTAAAGAGGCCTATTTGGACAAGACTGGTTTTACCTAGGGTCCCCCTGGTAAACTAATAATTACAAATGCCATCTGTTTCTAGACCAGTGCAAATTGCTCATGTCTGTAAAAAGGTCTGTAAAAATTCCCACGAATTTAACCTCCTGTAATTCGGCAAACTCAGAGGTCCTCAGGTAATTTTAGTCTGGTGTGACTGCTCATGTCTGTAAACGGCCCTGTTTTCATCTGTGCATTGAAGCTAATAGTGATTGCAAATGTCTCTATGGCCTATTTTAAGTCCAGTACAAGCTAAGTACAAACTAAATTACTAATATTAATTCACCACAGACCATACTGTAATCTAGTTATGTTTCTTTACTTTTTAAAAACATAAACAAACACATGACCTGGAAGTACAACCTTCATAGCAACTACTGACCAGGAGCATGGAGCCTCTATGGAGAAGTTTGGGTGCTTTTGGTGCAAAGTTTGTAAAGTCTGGATGGAAGGGGCCGTAAGGCATGAACAGACTGAAAGAGAGAGACTACAGCTGTTTCATAAGAAATATGACTGTGTGCATGTCATTCTGATTGGTGAGTGCATAAATATGGTAGGAAACATGTGCAAGTGCAGCATGCTAAAAACAAACTGAAAATAAAACAATGGTGACATTCGGTGTTTATCAGTCCACCATTTCCAGAATAAAGTCCAAAAATAGGTGGTCCAAAAAGGCTCTATAGTGACATTCCTTATGCCGTACAAATGGACACAAAGAACACAAAAGTCGGGGGGTAATTTCAATCAGACATTTTTTTTCTTTAAACAGGTCCTTGAAACAGGATAAAACATAGGACACCAGTGATGGGGAGATAAATGACATGTCAGCATCTCCAGAACAACCAATGATCCTGTTAGTGGTTGGTTGACAAGTCAAGTCAACCAACCACAGATCCAGGGCACTCCTAAGGCGCAGGTCCTAACACCAACCTGTAAATAGTTATGTAGCCCTATAGTTAAATAGATATAGTTATGCTTGAGCCCCACAGAAACAAGATATTTACTGATAGAAATCCAATTATTCCACAAGCATTATTTTCACACTAGGCTTCATTAGGATTTAATGTTAGAATTCTAGGGAAGTCAGAAAAACAAAACAAAATTTAAAAAAATAAGTGAATGAAAAATGCAAATAGAGGTGCTTTGATAATACACGAGTAGTCAGCACAATTTAAATCCAAGCCATTATTACCATCATTAATCATTAATTATCACTGTGACCGTTGTCCTTATTATTATTAAATACATTAATAAAATACAAATATTTGTCTTTTACTTAGGGTTCAAATTTCCTAAATCCTAAATAAATATAATAGTAATAATTGTACTACTAATTGCAATAACAATTGGTCTTAATAATGCTATTACATATTGTATATAATACTATTGTAGTCAGAGATGCCTTGTGGTAGACAGGCAACCCATAGGCTTGTCTCATTAAGTCTTTTATTAGCCCGAGTGTCAGTTCCCAGTAAGCAGATCTGCATGTTACCTCGATGATCTGGTGGCAGTGGCTGTTGTGGTAACTGGGTAATGTAATAGTTGGCTGGGCAGGTGAGGTCTGTCCAACACATCTGATACATGCTAATTCCTGTCACTTACATCCGATAGCACACTGAACCGCACTGTGTATATACACCAGCTCAAGGTAACAGCAGCTCAAAATGAGACAGCTATCTGCATCTTACTATATTATATGTGTTTATCATCTGCAAACCAGGAAGTAGTGTGTTCTAATAGAGCAGTGGTTGTCAAAGGGGGTCCGGTAATAAAAAATATATATTACTATTTTTATATTTTATTTTTCAAGTGCCATATACTAGTAGTATCATAAAGGAATAGATTTAAATCACTATTAATTCAATTCAATTTAAATAAAATGTATGTTGAATATAACACAAAAAACAAACCCACAGGTGGTTTTCTCAAGGTAAAGTTTTACTGTGGGTCTTTGAGTTATGCAAAGAAATGGCAGTTTTTAAGAAAGCATAAACCTGACCACACGCAGTTTTTCACTGATCCAGAGTGTAGCTAAATTGGCGTATCTTGAAGACGTCTTCAATACTCCTCAACCTCTCCATCCAAAGAGAGCACACATCTTAACGTTAGTTTAAAAAAAAAAATCTCTGCATGAATCTTTTCATGAAGAAAACAGACCTCTGTGTAAGGAGGATACAAGACAGAATAATGGACATATTCCCCCAACTAAGTGAATGTGTTCATACTGAGAACTTGTCTGTGGATATTGTGTGAACTGTCACCTCACGTCACTGCAAAAGCATCCCAGCTCGTACTTTTCCCATGTGAATATTGATGCCTGGGACTGGGTGTGCGATCCCTTTGCACGTGGATTAATAGCAAACAGCCTTACAAATAAGGCAGAAGAACAACTGCTAAAAGTATCCTGTGATAGGACACTGAGAGCCAAATTCCTACAAGGTGAGTCCTACTAACTTTTGGCTCTCTCACACACAAAACTATCCTGAACTGACAGCTAAAACTGTGCAAATATTGCTACACTTCCTTACCACCTACTTATGCACGTCATCCTTTTTCACCTTGACTGCAATGAAGAAAAAATACAGGGCATATTTGCATGTAGAAGATCTGAGGGTTTACTTGTCCTCAATTGCTCCAAAAATCAAGAGTCTGCGTAGCCGGAGGCAGACTCATCCATCTCATTCATTTTGTGAGATTTATTTGATTTGACATCTTTGATAAAGTCTGGGAAATAATATAAGCTGTGTTTGGGTTAATATGTCAACATGGTACCCATGCAAACTCCACTATACTAAGTTTTTAAATTGTTTTTGTAGCAATGAAGCCTGTAATAAAAAAAGCAAGATAAGTTTAAAGCCATTACATGGAACATTCCAAGGATAGCAATCACATAGAAACAAGCAGGTGCTGAACTCTATACTTCAAAATGCAAAAACACTGACATATTAGTTTATTTAAAATTGTTTGCAGAAGTTCAAAGTTATTCCTCAGTTACCTTATGAATTCATAACATCTTAAATATTCACCACAATGACTTTATAAGCATGTTTCACAGTTTGGTTGCTGAATTTAATTGACCCCATTAGCTATCAGCTATTCTTCCTGGATGTTTTTTAGGTTGATGGGGAAAACCAGAATGCCCAGAGCAAACCCACGCAAACACGGGGAGAACATGCAAACTCCACACAGAAAGGCCTGGGCGACCCGGGGATCGAACCCAGAACCTTCTTGGTGTGAGGGATGAGTGCTTGCCACTCAGCCTCTGTGCCACCTACCTTTCAAAAGCTTTTTTATATTTTTGCTGTCACCATAATGCTAACTGCTGCTTATAAAATAGATCTGTACTAGCATAAAACAAATTTTGCTAAACTACACAGAAAATAATCAAGTACAGTCACTTTAAAACAACAAACCAAGAGGAATCGCTTGGTACAAGAGTATGTGAACTTACTACAGTCGCGTCGTCCAGTACAGGGTCAAACAGACTGTCCAGGTATCGGTCCATCCCCCTCTGTGGCTCCATATCTGTACAGGCACCAGGCACATTACATTACAACAAAGCAACACAGTACTCTCTGGGTCTCCCCACTGTGTTTAAATATTGTTTAAAGCCAATATGCCCCAATGTTTGATGTTTGCATTTTCTCTAATAATAATAATAATAATAATAATGATAATAATGTCTTTACTTTACCATGACCAACTTCAGAGTTTGGAATAATGGAAGATATGACATCATCTTTCTTATCAAATCCACCACCCAGGAGGCTTCTGGAAAAACATCCGAAGCAAAATTTAGAGAGAAATATCATGCAAAAAGTGTTATTATTGTTTTCCCTTCTCATTAACTCACTCAAAGTTGTTATTCATGCATGTTGGAGTAAAGTAACCTCCTTCATTCAAGATGCCAACAGGGGCTGTGCAGCCATTTTGCCATCCCCACCCCCACCGTTGCCATAGTTATTGCCAATTTTAATACTACATGCTTTGACAAAATTTTACGTGTGGGTCTGAACGGTATTATATCTTCCCAAAAGAGTAATTGACAGGTGGTTAAAGCAATCAGAAAAACACATGGTCTGTTTCTGTCAGACATACATAGCAGCTTGCATGTAAGAAACTGAAAAAAAAAAAAAAAAACCACAGAATACTAAGAAATGATGAGGATTACTGCAGAATCTGCAGAATGGTGGTTTGTCACGCTCTATAGTTCGAACAGAATACAGAAAGGATTGGCTGATCAGTCAAGGAAAGCAATCCTTAAAATGTTTCATATCGCAAGAAGCTGAAATACACGAACGTATGACATTTAAGCCAATATTATGATAAAAAAATTGCTAAAAATGGGTTTTGAATCACAGGTGAAGTGTGCAGATTTCAAAAACTTTGTCTAACATACTACCTTTGAAACCTTCCATGCATGAACCACTCCTGGACAAATGAGGGATTAAACCGACTGATCTGAAGTAAAAATGTGACTTGGGCCTTCACGTTCTCCTCCCTGTATACTGTGCAAAGTTCCAGCAGTGAGTGTACTTACATGCTGGCGTTGGCCCTGACGCGGCTGGGGTTCTGAGCTGAGATGATAAAGTAGCTGTTGTGTTTGGGGAAGTCCGCAGGCAGCTCCAGGTCCGATAGCAGATCCAGGACGTAGTCTGAACCCTCCAGCTCTACCCACTGAGCAGGCTCTTTCAGCAACACGGACCAGCCCTGGCGACCCTCACTCACTCCTCTGCACACATACATGTTGTGTAGGGACATTACATTGACTTACATTCATTTCCTGGAGACTGATCCTAACCTTAACAATAAAAGCAACTTGCCTAACTTTAAAGTAGACCTATTGTGCAAAACCTTTTACAGTTTTTAACCATGTTATAGTTGTTTAGTTGCTAATCTTTATACTCTTGCATTTTAAGATGTCATTGTTCCAATCAAACACTGTTTTAAATTGCATTATTGCATTAAAAAATCTACTTCAGTAAAAGTATAAAAGTACTTTTACTTAAGTAGAGTACTCATTAAAAAATTTACTTAAAGAGTAATTGTAAAAATATTTCATGCAAATTTTGAGATCTTATAAAGGTTCAGATGTGGTGATTTTAATAAAGATTTGTGCTCAATCTTTTTTAAATTTGTATATTTTTGATGAACATGTTAAAAATGAACCTTCAGGCGTTTCAGTAGGTCTCAAACTATAATAAAAAATACTTTTAAGCTCTGTTCAAAAGTACAAATACCTGCGCTCAACTGTAGTAAACTCAAAGTAAAAAGTATCCACTTTAAAATGTGCTTAAGTAAAGTACAGTACTCTTACTTTGTTACATTCCACCCCTGCATTACGGCAACATCAGCTCCCACTGGGCACCTCCGGTTTCTAACATGAAAGCCAATGGACTAATTTCTTTTATGAAGTAGTTTAAGATGAATATTGTGACTTAAAATGTCCAAATGATAACAGAATGATCCGTGGGTGTCATAGATTACAACTATAGAGCAGACACAAACACAACATGTCTTCTTTACAGAGTTAGGTTGTAAATATCATAGTTTTACAACTATCAAGTGGCATGTAAAGTTATTTTTGTGAGAGCAGACTGTCTCCAAACCTTGGCTTACTCAAACACACTACTACCATTTCAGATCAATGTAGTTTAAAAGTCACCTGTGTGTGAGGATATCTTTGGCCATCTCTTCTCCAGTCGTCCAGGAGTGTAAGGGGCACAGGAAGGACATACCTGAAGAACACACACGTGAAAAACTTTATAAGTGAGACAGCTTTAAATCCATCAAAGATAACCATCTAAAATTGTAATGAGAGAAAGAAACTACAAAAAAACAGGGCTTTTGTTTTGACAAATGACAACTGCTTGACCACAAAAGAGTGACATCAGAAAACATCAAACCATTTGCTATTTTTCTTGCTACTTATTTAGAATATATTATAACCATTTATATATTTTACTCTTTGCTATTATAATATATTGTGATGCGTGAGCTATTGAGTCCAAGTAATTTCCTCTAAGCCTATCATCACAGCACTGTTTTAAGTAGATTACCCTATTAACGCAAGTGAAAATAGAATACGTGTCTACAAAAATGTCAGTTATTTTATGTCCTATTAAATGAATGGGATTGAATATTAATATCTATATCTATATCTATATATCTATAGTCAATGTGTTTTCTGTTTTATATTAATTCTGTGCTTTAGATACATGTGAAATTAAAGGTGCATTGTGTAACCTTTCTGGTGGAGGGTCCGTCAAATGCTTTTCTCCGAAGATGTTATTGCTTTGTCTGGAATGTTTCACAGTATGGTATTAAGTCAATCAGAATGCCTGTTTTTATGTATTTTGGAGCTATACAACCACCTGCACCTTTGAGATAATAATAATGTTTTTTGTTTTTGTTTTTAGATTACTTGCTTCTCCCTGCTGCCCATCTCTTTTAGTTCGAATTAAGTTTAAAGCTAATGCCATTCTTGTTTAGACCTGGCCATGTCCTGTTTAAGTCCTAGTTAGTTGAAGAACTGGTTAAGTTCTGGCCACATCCAAGTCTGCTTTTGACACTTGCCAGTGAAGTACTGTAATCTTGTTTGTTATTGTTTAGACCCTGCCCAGGGACTACAGGTGGAAATTAACACTGGTGCTACAACCTGGTAGAATGCATTTCTCCTCTTAAGGTTAATGTATATCACGCACTGTCCCTGTCTCAATAAATAAATAAATAAATAAATAAATAAATAAATAAATAAATAAACCCAATTTAGTTTGTTCCAAAGGGTCATTTGAAACGCTAAACCTAAATAATGAATTTGCTGACTATTAAACACTTGTGGGGGCTGGTGCTTTACACTTTAGCCAACACTTGGAGACAGACACTGACGGACATGCTCTCACACTCTCATTAATTACCTATGGGCACTTTGAATTCAGCTTCACCTGACTCTCACCCCAGGAAAAGATGTTGTAAGCTATTGGATGACTATCTATTTTTTTTTATGTTGCATGAACCTGTCAGGCTGATGCGGTATGTCTTTAGTCCCATAAAATGCAATACCTGTGACATACAAAGTAGATAATCTATCTTCAGATGCCTGCTCAACTTAAAAGTTCATTTAAAATAGTTTGCAGTCATTCTTCACTTACATTATGCATTCCAAGCACCCTGCTCATTTATTGCAAAGCATTTATAAGTACTTTTCACAACTCTTAGAGACCAGAGCTGAGTTTTGAGTTTTGTGTGACGGTAAAGCTAACAACAACTAGCATGCTAACACACACGTCACACGTCACACAGTGCCTAATGGATAATAAAACACTTTATATTAGATACAGACAGCATGCATCTGACTTATTTTGACCTCAAGAGCTACTTACAATATCTGTACTGAGGCAAGACACTTTTTGCTCAGATACATGGAAAAAACAAGGACTGGGCCTTTAAAAACATTTTTGCTCAGAAAGAGTTGTGATACTGGGAGGGGCCGCCGAAGAACATGCTAATGGCTCTTACTTCTCGAGTTATGACAGGATAAATATCTCAGTAGAAACACTGAAGACCTTATTTTCTATGGGGAAAAACTCAAAATGCATTCTTTAACAAGAATAAAGTTGGTACCATCAAAACAATGCACATGCAGGACAGTGTGGGCTTTCTTGCGATTGGCAGTCCATTCCAGCAGACAGGGGGGGTAGGTCCTAACATACTCCGGCCCCCCCAGCGTGAGGCGCTGTAGAGCCTGGAGAAGGCGATGCTGGCACACACAGCCGAAGCCTTCTAGGCCATAGTCCGAGACAAACCTGCAACAACCGGCAAAGCTCAGGTTAGAAATTCTTTTTTATGACAAATACAGTGAAGGTTTTTACATTGTCTAACTTACTGCACAACCAAGTGAGTAATAACTTTGGACCACTGTAAACCATTTGAAATTAACTAGTTCTGTTTTTCACGTTTTCACTAAAAAACAGGTACCAAGTCAATGTCTTACTTGAGCAGGTACTTGGCCAGTCTTTGAGAAGGGAGGAAGGCAGAGAGGCAGGAGGAGAGAAGCAGCCAGCCCCGCTCTGAGTTCAAAGCATTGGGATTCCTCCAAACCTTTAAATAAACAAACACAACATTACGTCACCAGTGCATGTAGCATATATCTGTTTTGCATGGTCCCACATGGGTTTCTGCAGCTGATACAAAATGCTAAATTTGATATCTGGTCTTAAACTAAATCAATATTAATATTTTAAAAGCTATAGCAAGGCCTGAAAATTATCTGTCATTTTAAAAAGACACGTCTGATGCACTGAGGATAAACTGGGAATAACACATGAGTACACAGACTGGAGCAGTGCAAAATAAAAACATATCCAGCACTGATAATGATATAAAGTTAGATGTTTGTGCTTCCCTTTTTCGAATGAAAACAGCTGTAAACAGCTGGAGCTCACCTGATTGATGACCTGTGCTAGAATTTCGTCTCGGAGGCTAGGGTGGGCCAATCCTCTCTGGATGATGTAATTTCCAAACAGATTCTCCTGAGCTCCGTTGAGGTTAGGGTCACCCATGAACCTTAAAATCTGAGAAAATAATGAAAGAAATGGCATTAAACTGATGTGAAATAATTCATATCTGACCATTAAATTGAATTTTGAGATTGTGTAATTATTCTAATACTATTTGATATTACTTAGCATGTTCAATTACATGAATGCAAAATACAATACGATGTGTCCATGTTTAGTTTCTTGCCATAAGGATACTGCATAAGTTGACACTGGAATACTTGTTTTGCTCTGCATTGTGCAGTCCTTTCATGCACATAAAAGATTAAACATGTAATAATAATAATAATAATAATAATACACTGGATTTTACATGATTTATGCTGTCTCACAGTGGCACCTGGTATTCCCAGTGGTCTGGTCATCCATATAAATAATGACCAGGCCCAACCCTGAGATCGGGCATTGACAAGGGGCAGAAATAAATGGTCAAAGTGGTAAGGTCACAGTCTAATCTGAAAGAATATTGCACAACACTTACCAGAATGAAAATATTAACAGCTCCATACTTCAGCTCATCGTCCAATCTCAGCAGGGAGTTTTCAAGAGGTGCAGTCAGCATCCCAAACAATGGATCCTGTCAGTAACATGGTATACAATAGCAGGCACATTACATTTATCTTAGCAGATTGATTGACACAGTAAAAAATGGCACTGAATAACTGTTGCCAGGACTGAAGTGAATCATGTGATGTGTGGTACCCTGAAGATGGCGCGGACGTAGTGAGTCATGAGGTAGTTGTTGATGTCCAGAGGCAGAGTGAGCTGAGGCTCCACCTGGACTGTGGGAGCCTGGACCACGGCCAGGCAGTCCGAATGCAGCTCTGTACCCCCTACACACACAGATACACACACAGGTAAGGACTCGCTTGGCAAAAGTTCAAATTTAAAAATAAGTCCAGTCCATGCTAAAAGACTGCAGAGCAAGAGCTCTGCCCTACAACAGCACAAAGTAAACTGTAGAACACAGCCAATAATTTGTGTATGGTTCTTAATGTTGCCAAAAAATAACAATAACTTTACTGCATAGTTTTATTTATTGTGTAGAAAAAAAATTGTAGTGCACAACATAAAGCAGGGTCTCACTGAAAGTGCTTCACAGAACAAGAAAGGACTAAAACTATAACACTGCAATGCAATTAAAAATAGCGTAGTTTTGTTTGGGCATTCTTTTTTACTACTCCACCAGGCTGTTGTTCACATTGCAGCTGTACTTATGTACGCATAAATTGGTATTTTGCACTTTAGAAAAGGGATCATTGAAAAAATAAAGACAAATGGCAAATGTGGCTGTTATGTTTATTATTATGAGCATAAACTCAGTATAGTGACCCTTCTATAACACCGTGAGCGAATACTTTGTAAAGCACCTTGAGTAGAGCATCTGCAAATGTGGATAAGTAAATATTTATATTAGAAAGCTATTATTGCTCCTTCTCATATACTGAAACTAGTATCTGATTTTTGATACATTTGACACTAATCAATACTAAAAAAAAATTGAACTAAAAAAGTCACATTCACAGAACCTTTCCTGAATATCTTTAGAATGAGCTGTATCAGAACAAGTATAAGAGCACATAAGCTAGTATACACCCATGGACCACTATGGAACCTAACTGGACCACTGAGGGATATAAGGCAACATGGTAATTTAAGAGAAAGTACTTTGATTTAATGTTAAACATTTTGGGTGTACCTGAGGCAGTCTGGAGTAGTGCTGCCAACTCTGCAGGGATGGGCAAAGTAGTCACGTTCACCACCTCCCTGTTAATGCGATCCTACACATACACACACATCAGAGGTATTCTTAAATAACATCATCAGCAAAGTGTGTACTCCAACAACTGCATGTGTCAAGTTTCTGTAAGGGAAGTCACATATGTCAAGGTGATTAAGAAACATTATTAGGCCTACCAAAAGATATCTGATCACATGTTAAGATATCTGAGACAAAGGTGAGGGAGGGTTAAACTCACTAATTGCTGAACTGAACAAGCTGTCCTGGAATATTTAATTTAAGCATTTTAAAGAGCCCATATTACGCTATTTTCTGATCTGTTATAATATTGTTTCCTCATCACAAACATACGTGGAGTTGTGTTTTGTTTCATTCACACATGTCTAACACACAAAAGTTCTTCTTCTCTCAAATGGAAAACACTGTTACACCTTGTGAAATCATATGGTAATACAAAAAGTGCTCCACTTTTTTTTTTTTTTTTTTTTTTCATGCAGCTTCATTATAATTATTTAAGATGACTTCAGCCATGGAACTGCCAATCTCTACTGAACTAAACTACTGCTTCATGACATCAAGGTGGAACAGTGCATTTTGAGCTTTCAGATGTAGTCAGCCTAATAAAAAAGGCTAAATCAAACACGTGTGCATGCTCCTCTGTGTTTGCATACAATTTCACTAGAATCATTTGGATCTCGGGCCTCGAATTGCCAATCTCTAATGAACTAAAGGTAAATAGTAGCTGTTAACTTCAAAACTACCACTCCATGATATCACTTGGAGATATAGACAGAGTAATAAAAAGGTTAAGTCAAACATGTGAATGAAACAAAACACAACTCCAGGTCTGTTTTCAATGAGGAAACAAAATTATAACATGGCTTAAAGATCAAAAGAGTAAATTGTGTGTAATATAGGACCTTAAAACAATGAGGCTCAGTACTCACCTCCTCTGCTTGTCTTGCAGGCTCCACGACTGTCTGACAGAAAGACATAAAATAGACATCACCCTTCAGCACAGTGGATGAACACATAGGTGTAGCAGAGGTGCACACATACCCTCATATAGCGCTGGCGATTCAGGATGAGCAAACACATGGAACGCAGCTTTATCAGGTTCTTCCTCCTTTGGGCAAACTTTTTCCTGTTTTACAAATGGAGTTTGAGATATGAGACTCACATAAACTATATAATGAAAAAATAGGTTGTTAAGATGATACTGGATAGATTGAAAGCAACATTTATTTTCTATTAGAGTTCAGGATACCACAGTAAATACCAGGCAGCATTGTGAGCATTGACTATTTGAGGTCCTGCATTAGTCTTGACTCAGAATCACCATTGAAAGGTTGATATTTTCAAAACAGATGAACAGAAGATTTTCCCATACACAGAGATTATAGGGCCCATATTACGCTATTTTTTGATCTGCTATAATGTTTCCACATCACAAACATACCTGGAGTTCTGTTTTGTTTCATTCACACATCATTAACACATAAAAACTGCATATTTAGGCTGACTTCTTCTCTCTAACAAAAAAACATTTGATGTCATGTGGTAATACACATGAATAATTACAGGAAGTGCTCCTCTGTGTCTGAGTACACCTGGATGATCTCTGCTTCTGGAATTGTCCATTTCTGTTAAAAGGTTAACTTGAAACCTACCACTACATGACATCACAAGGTGGAACAGAGCATTTTGAGCTTTTGAGATGTAGAAAGACTATAATAAAAGGTTATGTAACATGTGTTAATGAAACAGTGTTTTTACTTTTGATGAGGTAACAGCATTACATAACATGGCTTAAAGCTCACAAGAATAAAATGGAAACAGAAAACTGTTATGGCCGTATGTTTACATAAATATGCAACAAATTATTTTATTACCTACATTTAGTTATTATTTTAAATAAAGTTAATATTTAAAATAAATAATTATTTTAAGTAAACAAATAAATTTAATTTAAAAGCTAATCAGTGATCTTTACTTCAATATCAGCAAATATCGGCAGTAGGCCAAACATCGCATATTGGTATCAGCTCAGACAAATGGATATCATTTTTAGGGAACAGTCCAGATAACAATTATTAGGCTAATAAATTAGCTGACTATTATTTCTATAGCTGTTTAATTGCAATAAATCGACTGAACTTGTTCCAGCTGTGCACTTGATCTACAATTTTACAAATTTTAAGAAATTGGCTAACTTTGACATTAGTGCCTTCAAAGTACACCACAGTACACAAACTTCTCTTACAAAGTCAATAAATGCAAATGAGTGTTTTACAGCTGTCCCACACACTGTTCTGTCAGAGATGATGGATGATGTGAGGAGAATCTTTTGGCCTGGTCTTCTTAAATGGAGGAGAGAAACAGTAGTCTAACAGTCACGACTAAAACCTGTCAGATCACTCTGTATCTGTTTACAGCAGGTCAGGAACCAAATACGAGCGAACGGGGGGCACTCAGGGGTGTCTAGTGATTTAGTATTAGCATTAAATTTATGAAGCTATACTGCTAATAAAAAACTGCTATCAATTTTGGCAAACATCAAGTAGGTGTTTTTACATATAAGGGTCAAAAACAACACAAAAACAACACAAGTCCACAGGGGAGAGGCCATAGTTTGTCATGGCTAAAATGAGTGATTACAGGCCCTAACATGCCTCTCCTAACCTACTCCTAGCGTTATCAGACTGCACTGTTACATGGAGTGAGGATTCAAGTACACCCTCAGTTGCACGAACCACAACCTCAACCATAGCTCCCGGGTCCTGCTTAAATCTGCTAGGCCAGTTATCTGCCTTTCCTCTCATGCATGTAAACGTAGTGCTTGCCCCACATATCCAGATGTAACCCTTTGTCTGCTGCCCACTAACACAGCTCCCCACACTGGGAAACGCTGACGGGCCTCACCTGGCCATGTACCCTCGGGCCTGGGCTTGGAGCTGGGTGATGCGCCACTTGAATTTGACAAAGTTCTTGCGTACGAAGAACATGCGCGTGTATCTCTGCAGGGTGAGGGCGGCGATGTTGAGCACACGCTCACGCTTGGCCTCCAGCAGTTGGTACAGCTCCTCCTTCAGGAAGATCTGAGGAGCATGAGGGGATGAGATAATGACATGACATGACATAAGCAGGGGACAGGTTGTAAATATAAAAATAGCAATATACATGTTATAGTGTTAAAGTGTCATACTAAAAATTCTTTATGAAGTGAGTTTAACTTTTTAAGATACTATATGGAATAATGTAGCAAAGAAAAAACTGTTGAACAACATAACTAAAATGTATAAAATAGTAAAAATAAAAGAAACTATGGACTGGTAGTGCATATTTGGCAAATGACTGAAATTGGGGAATGACAGGGTGACATCTTGTTTTGGTCCCTTCAGTAACTGAGATAATGAAAGCAGCTAATCTGAGTCCAGCCCTGAGAGGCCTTCACCTTACTGACTCCCACTTGGTATGAGCCCTTCTTGATGAGGGCCAGTCTGCGTAGCATCTGCACACAGTTCTCTCCATCAGCAGGGGGCGGCTCCACCAGGCACAGTAAGGCTTTGTACCTGCATGTACAGTTATTTGTTGACATACTTAAACATCAAGTCTTTCAAATTAAACTGACTAATACATAATAGAATAATAAATAGTGTAAATGCAAATGTTTGAGCCATCATTATCAAGAATAGTTTTATAATTAGTGACAAATCCATTTCAATCCTTTCATGGAATTATTTTATTAAAGGCTGAGATGGGTAGTACTCAGTTACATTTACTCAATATATTTACTTGAGTAATTAAGAGATTTTTACGATCCTACTATGCTTTTCTAGCAGAAAACTTTCACTCTTACTTGGGGGTAATATTTTTTTTATTAGGGGTAATATTTTTTTTATTAAAGTAACAGTACTCTTGCATGAGTAAAAGTGTTGGCTTTCCCTATTGTGGGTAAGTACACGTAACAAAAGCTTTATGTTGACAGTATGAAACGATCATCAGATGTTACGTCCTGACAGTTACTCTTTAAATTACTCTTACTTAAGTAGCATTTTTCCAAATACTTTTTTACTCTAACTTAGGCAATTTCTTGGACCACTACTTTGTACTTCTACTTGAGTAAGATTATTTTGAAGTAACGTTACTCATACTTGAGGACAATGTTTGTCTATTCTAATAAGTAACATTTACTTCTAAAAATACCTTTGTCGATACATTCATTCATTTAGCAGACAGTGAAAAACTTGTTGATTTATCCCATGTAATTATTAAAAGTCTTTTATTATAATTCCAGCAGACTGCCTCAGACTTTTTCGACCGCTTTTTACTGTATCACAGTAAGTTTTTATATTAAAACTTGGTCTTCTTCACTGTCTAGCAGCTTTTGTGCCTTGTCCTTGAGGAGCACCTGTTCTGGACTCTTTTGAACATGGTTGAACTATTATGGATCTACCAGTTTTCTGTTTCCCTCTGCCTCACCTGTGTTGTCTCCAAGTTTACAAAAGTACATATCTAGTCAATAGCCTATTTTGTCTCCTCTACCACCTCTACTGCCTCCTTACCTGACCAGGAAGCTGTGGAATTCCAGTCTGTAGGGGTATCCGTCCTTTCGGATCTGGATGGTCTCCATGATCCCGGAGTACCGCAGCTGTGAACTGACCAGCTCCATGTCAAACACCCCGGGCTCCTGCACACCAGAATAGCATGAGAAAAGCGTAGTCAAACCAAGTGCATGCAGAGGGTCCCAAGGAACACCAGGGGCCCCGAAGATGAACAAAATAGTCATAACTGCAAATGTTAGCTGTGTCATTGTTTGAAGTTTTTTGCAGGATTTTTCACCATAAAATAAGTTAAATTTCACCTATAATTAAAGCCATTGGACCATGAGTTTGGAATAAAGATTAATTGAATTATGGGGTGTTAAGAGCTAACATATATTTAGATCACCATGTTACCTTTAATTGTTTTGAAAATGCTATATTTACCGAAAACAACTATTAACATATTTTATAAGTTTTACTTTTGTTGTATATGCTCTGAATCCCTCCTCTCCTTCTCCCTTTAAGTCACTCCCCTTTCACAGAGCTATCACAACACAATCAGTGGGTATCCCACTAATAAAGCTAGTAAAGTTTTGTATCATGATGTTGTATATTTATGGAGAATTGTGTGAGAGCACGGGTGACATAGGCTTGTGGGTACAAACAGAGCATTGCACAAAATCTTACAGCCTAGAACATAAGGACGGTTCTAATGGGGCCAGGAGTAAAAATTACTGAAACATGCATGGATGACATCTGAAACCTCTTCAGACATGTTTTTGATGAGAAAACAATGTTATATATTATTTAAAAAAATAAATCAATTCTATCATGATTGTAAACAATATTTCTCACATTGGAATTTTTTAGATACATGAATTAAATGCATGTTTTACAACTTTATGTAATCATGTGATCATTCTAAAACAATTCAAAAAGGTCAATCTTTTTCCGGTTTATGCATTTTATTTTATTTTTTTAAATACCAACAATTTTGACATCCCTAGTGTTCTCTGTGGGATACAGAATGGATGTGTCATACGAGTCCCTTTGTCAGGGGCACATTAAAGGTTAGAATCAGCCCTGGCTGTCTGAGTACACAACAAGGAACACAAGAGGAAGGAAAGTATCAGAGCAAACACCACACCTGTCACTCACGGTTCACCTTATGATGATTTGGTTTGATGCAGCGCACAAAATAAGGGTTACACCTGCCACAGACACATCAAGTATACAGATTTACAACACATTTTACACACAAGAGCAAATTTTGTTTGAGCCTAATTTAAATGGCTTGACTCCTCTATGCACCAGAAACATTATTTAGTCCTTAGTCCTGATGGTTACATAGAGCAAACAGAGGACACAAAGACTCTAATAGGAGTGGAGTGTTGCCACCTTTCCATCTTCTCGATGAGCTCTTGCAGGCTGTTCTGGAACTTGGCGCTGACCGTGTTGGCCTGGTAGCGTCGCACTGAGCTGGTGCGGTGGGCTGTCTTCTGCTGAGAGACGGTCTCTGAGTGCTTCAGGAACAGACTGGACACAAGCTGAGAAGCAGAGCAGGTCAGAGAGAAAGAGGAGGAGTTTATTTCTGAGCACACAGAAACATTTCAGCAATCTGTCACTTTTTGGGTGGAGGGTCACCACCTGCTTGCCTCCATGAAGGTGAATTTGTTTGGAATGTTAAAATGTTGCTTAGAATGGAGAATAGTAGGTGATCCAAATGATAATTAACTTTTTAATTCCATACTTTTTAGTGCATAACAAGTTTAAACAGCTGGTCAAATGCAGGACAGTATTTGGAAAGTTTTTTCATGCAGAACTGTCCATCAGTGGAACATGTTACCAAGAGAGCTGATCACATGTACAAACTACGGCACATTCTCGTGCCTGGTGAAACAATGGCTCCTCTCCTCTCACCTGTGCCCATAATGTGGACTGATGAATGTCTGGAGAGAGTGATGTTCCAGAGTAAATGAACTGAATGATGATTTTGATAAGGGATGATGATTTTAATGTGCTGAGAGAACTGAAGTGTGAATGATGATACAGAATTTTAATGATGATCAGGTCATTATAAAGACATTCTCTTTGTATTTTGATTTTATGAACTATAACATCAGTCTGCCCAGGGACGATAGGTGGAAATTAGCACTAGTGCTACAACATGGTACAATACATCTCTCCTGTTAAGACCACTGGTCAGATCTGTGCTTAGCCTGTGCACAGTATTTTGTTCAGCAATAACAACAACTGTAAGAAATGCTGGATAGGAACACCATACAACATCCAAGGCAAAGTATTGTCATGGAGACACAGGATGTGGGAAACACCCAGTCAGAAAGGTTAGATAGAGCAAGTGTAATTGTTTGAACCAAAGTATTTTCGGTATGTATTCTTAATTAACACAATAACACTGATCAAAACAGGGACATAAATAGGAACCATACCAGGACATGCTATGAATGGAACAGGATGGAATAGGACCTACTTTGTTCTTGCTCTGCATGAAGAGGTCCAGAACATCCTGGCGCACCATGTCAAAGTTCTTGTCTAGAAAGTGGTGAACCTGTGGGCAGAGTCAGATGCTATGTAAGACAAATGAACTGCACTAAACAACAGCAGGAATAGCTCTAGAGAGAGCTAGTATACAGCAGTACCTGGTAGGTGACTTTCCCTGCATAATGCTTGATGGTGAACTCTGGCAGTGGCATCTTTGGTCTGGCATAGAGCGTGTCGTTACCGTGGTGATAGTGGCACTTCTGTAGGAAGGTGTGGTCTGTGGCCTGAAAAGTATTGTTGTTGGTCAGTGATCACTCAAGGGAAGGTTATTTTTTTAGATTTTTGCCAATCCAGCTCCAGCTTTCATTTGGTATATAACACATTTTGCCCCAAATAGCACTTCTAGATCTTTAAGCACAGAAATGTGACAGAATTTGTGGTCAGGCTGCACCTGTGGAAAGCTGCACTGGTCGTCCAGAATGCGCAGTATTCCATGGGGCTTGGCAGAGATGAGGTCCATACAGGCCTGGTTATGGCTGAAGGGCTGCTGCTGCCACTCTATCTGCTCCCTCATGTACTCCTCCTACACAGCACAAGCAACATCTTTACATTCAGACACATTTCAGTTCAAAAGAGGACTGTGTTAGTCATGAAATAGCAGTGTGGAGACAGTATAGACTACTATTGTTTGTAAACAGAGTGCCTGCATTCTAAAAGCTGATACTGCTCCATGAATGACTCCACTTTTTGGAAGAATTAGCTAGACTAATTAGACTAGAAAACTAGAGCTGTTTTGTCGACGTTAGTAACAGCACAGTTCCTTTAGAAACAATATTGTGAGTAGTGTTTAGCTTAGTTTATTAATTGCTAAAATGCTAACAACCACAGAATAAACATTTGTTAAAGTTATACTAGACAATAATGCAACAAAATCTAGTGGGTCAAAACATTCTGAAAGTAAAATAAAAGCTCCACAAACCCTGCTTTAATAAGAGAATTTAGAAAGTGGGGAGTTAGATATGGAATGGAATGAACTATATGTTTATATCACTACCAGAACCTCTGCATCTTGTGCATATCCACACTTAACAGTAAAGGTGGACTGAACTGTAGCAAATATCTGAATGTGCTGGTGTCTGACCTGCTCCTCTTGGAAGACGACCTTAACAAAGAAGGACTGCAACGTCTCATTGGCGTAGTTGATACAGAGCTGCTCAAAGCTGTTCACCTGCAGTTCCTGGGGGACACAGACAGGGGGGATACATATATTTTTGACTTCATTTATGACTGGATATATGAAATGAATAGTGACCTCAAATCCATAGATGTCCAATATGGAGATGGACAGGGCTTCATGGCGAGGGTAAACCCGTCCATTGATGCGCTCCGTCAGCCAGCTAAACAGCAGCGCATACAGGATCTTGGCAACCGCATCTCTGGGAACAACACACAAAATGGTAGCCATGGCAACAGACAAGGCTGTTTCTATGGCAACAGAGGACATGTGAAAGTGAAAGTGCCTGCCCCCAGCTCTGACATGTGTTGTCCTTATGTGCCTCTGCCAAAGTCTGGGAGAGCATTTCAACCAGTCTGGCTCAGCCTGTGCTTCAAACTGTCAGGACAACTGGCTCAACATGTTGTAATTATTAACAGCATATAGTGTAATCATAAATGATACTGTATACTATTACTATATTGACTTAATGTTCAATATTTAAGACAGTATAAGGTGGCTATTGACTCTTTGAAGAAACTGCACGTTAAAGGTCCACAGTGTAACTTTTGTCTCCATGGAGATGTCATTGCATTGCACTGTGGCATTAAACATATCTCGTTCCATGGAGACAAGAAAGTCACGCCACCAGACCAAGTTACAAGTCAGATCTGTAGAGAGATATCCCTGCTCACAGTAACACAAATGTATTTTGAAATGTATTCTTTAAGTGTAATTGAATGAATGCAGAATAGACTGTTATACTTTGGAAAATCCAGGCAAGGCAACAACATCTCCATGGAGACAAGCAGAGAAAGGCATAATTGTGGGACCCGGGTTGGACCCACGTGTGGAGCTGAATGCATGAACGGAGGCTGCTAGGTTGCTTTAGTGAATTACTGTAAATCAAACTACAAATTGAACCTTTATTTTCCAGATCTTATTGTTGATATACATTTGAAGTACCAAGCTTTTACACATGATTGTCAGCTAAGGTTTGTCTGCTAAATATACGTCAATAATACAAAATCTTGAATCCATGTAGTATTTACAATTTTTTTTTTTTTTAATGAAATCATGGATGACTACTACTACACTCTGAAGGTTAACATGAATGGTCTCACCTGGCATCCACAGCACTCTCCACTGTCAGAGGAGTGTAGATCTTCTCCCGCACAGCATCCTGGAAGTCAACTACAGTCAGCATCTCCTACCTACTATTTTACTTTGGATTCTCTCATTTTTATCTGTGAACAGTGCTATATAAATAAACCTTAGTTACTTACTTCAGTACTGTCTAGTGATGTCAAAAATTGATACCCGGATTCTAACGGATACTAAAACTAGCACTGGAATTAGAAAATGTGACCTTTCCTGAATAGTTTTCTCCATCTATCTGTGACCTAGTTTAAATTACAGTTTTTTAGTTACATTTTTGGTTGAAAATTACAATTTATTGTATAAATATTGTGGTATTGAAATTGGTCTTGTGTATCAAACAGTTTTCATACAGCACTGAAACTGAATTTGTAATCTTAGGGTGCGTTCACCGTGGTCCATGTGGTTGAGGCCAATTCAGCCCAGGTAAAGACTTGGTTTGGTCCTGGTCTAGTCCAGGTTTAGTTCCAAATTTAGGCTCAGTTTAGTTCCAGTTTTGATGTGGTGAAAAGTTCAAGCATGGATGCACCCTTAGTACAATGACAACACTAGACTATTAAGACATATTAAGTGTCTATTATTAAGTATAAGTACTGAGACCTGTTATTTTAATTTAACAAGATAACTACATGTACAAACACACACTTGGAAAGGAAGTCCTACTCTATCATCAAATCATTACCATTCGAGCCAAAACCATGAGACAAACTATGGAATGCCCTGTGTATTTGTGACAGTACAGTATGGACAGGACTCACGGTCATTTTGAAGGTGACAGACTTTTGCAGAGCTTCTGGAGACACCTGCAGCAGCTCAGCAATGACCCTGATCTCCTGAGCACTGACCACCGAGGCCACCTCCTGCCCCTCCACCTGCACACAGCACGCAACACACAGCTACATTATACATGCTAATCCATACTACAACTAGGATCCAAACCAATCTATTTTGTATAAACTGTTTATTATTACCATATATTATTACCATAATCTGTACTGAGTATCGGGTCTATTCTGCAGTATTGAAATTGAGTTTGAAATGTTATCTGCACACGTCATACAAGATACAACTAGAGCACAGCATACACATTATTTCATCTTTCTGATTCAAATACTAAGTTAAAGGTGTGCCTTTTATGATAGAGGATACGCCACCTGCTTGTCCGTGTGTGAATGTGCGATGTGCCTGGCAAATCCAGAGAGATATCTCTGTGTAATTTTATACACTGAGATATCTGGTCCCCACTCTCTCTGTCACACCTCAAGCAAACATTTGTCTTTTTCAGTGAGGCATGTGAAATGAAGTAGCTCATTGGTCACCTAGCATTTTGAAACAAAATCACATTTCTCTTCCCTTTATTTGCAGTGCTTTGTTCATTGATTTCTCAGAAATCTGATGTTTTTCAGTCCCCTGTGAAATTTGTTTTCCTTTCTTTTTTCCTCATCAGCTGCCATATTTGTTTCATCATCTCATCTGAACTCAGGAAGATTACATTTTTGTAAAACATTGAGGATACGTGTATTCTGATGTGTGATTGGGTGTTTTCAAGGTTTTTCTGTCAGTTAAAACACCTGTAACTGAATACCTGCAAAACAGATAAGTTATACTGCCATAAGCCATACTGTGGAACATTACATCTTTAAGGAGACAAGCATAGGGCAGAATTTTTCTTTCATTGACACTGACTTTCTGATATGGGGCTTTTTCAAAAAAGAAATTAACTGAAATTTCACAGGTATCTCCCCACTCATCCCTTTGGTTCATTTATTGCTTATTAACTGCGCAAAAAAATCATACATTTTGTTTTCACCCTCATTAGTTTAGTTATACCGTATGTTTAATTTTTAGCAAAATATGATGTTGAAAATATACTGTTACATATGTAGTCAAAAGTAGTGTGTAGCTCTGGGACCTGGTGAGGCTGGAAGAAGACATTCCCCAGGTGCAGCACAGAGGACAGAATCCTGTAGATGGCGCTCTGCTCCTCCGGGGTGAAGCACAGGATGTCCATGGCCCCCAGCAGACGCCTGAAGTCCTCAGCATCGTCCTTCCCCTCGATGATGCAGTCTCCTCCCTGCAGCACAGACACCACAGTACAATCACAAAGAGTCACATCTCATTTACATGGCAATAAAGCCACCTTACAGAATATAAACACTATTTGAAATATATGTTTGAAAGTGTAGTAGAATATTTTATGTTTTTTTCTTATTTAAGTTTATAATTAACAAAAAGATACAATAACAGATACATTTTAAGCTGTAGTATTTTTTGTAGCGCCTGAGATATCGTTTGCTGGACTTGCAAAAAGGGACTTTTAAAAAATAACAGTGTTCAAAAATTTATGGTAGGGAAGGCCTGTATGTAGCCTGTCCTGTTTTAGTTTTTTTTTTTTTTTTTAAGTTAACAACAATCACAGCTGAACATGTGTTCCTAGTCCTTTAACATGCAGACAGAGAACACATACAAGTTTGTCTCATTCTCAGTATATGGACAGGCCATGCCTCATATGAAAGCTCAGAATCTCCAGAATTCTGAGCTGCAGAGGCTGTAGAGGCTGAGTGCAGAAGCTGCACTAGCACTGATTCATTAATTGTTGCAGATGCTGGGGTTTAAGTGGTGAGAATCCTGACCAGACAGATTTTAGGTTCAAACCAACTGGATTTAGTCATAGGCAACTGGTAACCAAAATGAAAAATAATCGTATTGGGAACCAAAATAACCAACTAGGCCATCATGAATGCCACATTATTATGCCAAGAGCAGGATTTGAACCTCCAACCTTCGGATGAGAGGATAAGCACTCTAGCGACTACTACTGTTGCCCATGTACGTAATTGTTTTCATAATTAAGAAAAAAGCTGAATCATAATAGTTATCAGTAAAAGCTATTATTCTCTTGTATTTGGGGACACAAGTAGGTCATGTTTATGAACTTTACTATTAATAAAGTAAAGTAAAAGTGTATTGTTTTATGGAAATCTCCTGGGCACAGTCCCACTCCGTCACACAGTCTCTTTATTGCTCCCTGTTTCATCAGACTTACAGTGGGACGACACATAAAAGGACTATGCATGACAATAGGCACTGTACGCGTGTTCAAAAATACACTGCCTTTATGGAGGGAGGATCTTTCTTTCCTCTGAAAATATATTTCTCATAAAAAGGTAAATTCTATTAAATATGCCCATAGATTTTTTGTCCTGAGAGCATATAGCAGGTTTTCATGTTTATACTTTTACATCAGTTAGTGACAGTTTGTGGAAAAAAAACTGATAGGAAAATGCAGCAAGAGGTGGTGAGTTCTAAAACGTAATACTTTCACCTACTGTATGTATGTCATCAACACAAACAATTATAAACTAGAAAAACTAGACATTTTTTGGTAAAATCTTAAATACACCATTGTTCATATGTTTTAGTGAAATGACTATGAGTACTTTAAGAATTGGTATAAAGCGAACCTGTTAAGAAAAGACATACCAAATATCTGGGGCCACACACAAATTCCAGAAATAGAATGAATCTTTTCCAATGAATCTGATTTGAGTTGTGTTATTTTGTGCCTAGTCCTGAGTGTGATCACCTGATTGAGATAGTAGTAGGTCTCGGCCTCCTGCAGGTACAGTGGGCTCTTCTCTTCAGGAGGAAGACCAGCCAGCATCTCATAGAAGATATGGTAGTTCCTCTCGGATTTGGCCTGTCAATCAAACATGGACCAGTGATGGGACTGACATGTTACAGTGATAGTGTCAGAGTAATAATGATTAGTGGCAGAGAAGTGATTATTATTATGCAATACTAAGCTGAAAACACAGACTGTAAATACTAGTATAAGTGGACATAGCTAACCTGCTAGTCGCTGAGTTCCAAATAGCAAGTGCACATGGGGGTGCTTCCAGCTCCACTGTCTGTTTCTAATTAGCTTTACACTGGAAAATTTAAATAAAAATGATCCCTTTCTCTCTGTAACTGCTTTAGGGAGCCTCGCCATTTTGGTCTTAAAATGTTCCTATTAACCTGCTCCACATGATCTTGGTGTTTTTATTTCTCTATATTGTTGGTAAATAAATTTCTATTATCTAGTATGGAACTCAGTTCCAAATTGACCCAAAGAACTGCTAGCCTTGCGAGCTTCATTTGACAGGAGCTGAACACAGTGGGTGACCACACACACATTTCAAGGCCACTTGTTTATACAGTCTATAGTTGAAAATGCATTGCAACATACAATGTCTGTGCTGGTAGAGCTCAAACTACCATGACAGGTAAGTTTTCTGAAGTTAGCTGTTGAATTCTGACCACAGCTCTCAAAAGGGAGATAGACCAAATATGTTGTATTAAACTTAAACGCATAGAAAAGTAAAGTCCAAAGAATCATATGACTGGGAGACGCCCTTGAGAGGAGGAGTTTGGTTCTTAAAAGCTCCACTGATCTCACATAGTTCTATCGTCACACATTATATTATATGATCACAACCAAAGTATCAGACAGTGCACATGTACTCTGCTCTGTACAGCAGAACAAACCAAAGTCTCAGAACTACATAGTAACAAAAGGGACAAATGTTTCATCAGACTACTCATACTGGAAGACACCAGGCCAACCGTAGCAGCTTCTATCGGTCACTGTAAAAGGCCTCAACTCCAATAAACATATTGTTTGGTCATGTTTATTTACCTAAGACATGTGACTGCACAGATACATCATGAAATACATTGTCAAAAGAATATATTTATTTTATTTGTTAACTATTTGCCGTACTGTGCTCCTGCATTTAAACAGACAGCAGGAGGGGCTGGTCTGCCAGGCTACCATAACATCATCTACACTACACTATTGTAGAAAGAAGCCTTGACTTCTGGCACAGCCCTTGGGCCTCATTTCTAAAGACCCATAGTCACAAAAACAAGGTCTGAAATGTCAAAGCTGTGTTTATAAAAAAAAAACAAAACACTTGAACATAGAACATAGTGCACCTCTGCAGAAAGTCTGGAGCCTCAGAGACACAGCTCAGAGGAGAGGAGAAGAGAAAAGCTATGAAGGGAGAGAGCTTGACAAAGTCATGATTAGTGGAACTGACTGGTTCATTTTGACTTTATTTTTCCAGAAAAAAAAAAAAAAAACACAAAATCAAATTGAACTGTGAACATTTGGTCACAAGTGTGTGGGAAACGTGAAACAATTTATTGATCACACAGTAAGTTGTGTTTCGTAATTGTACAGTGCACAAGTGTCCAAGTACATTTTGATGTATTCTTTTATAAATGAGGTCCCTGATGACTGAACTCCTGAGTGTAACTGCTCTGTGAGGTGACATATGACATTTTGGAAACAAGACTCCCACCCTCCCTGCTGTGGACTCACCTGAAAGACAATGCGGGACTTCTCCAGCAGGTACTGGGAGGTTATGGCACCGCTGATCACACCCCTAGCACAGAGCACACAGCCACACAGTTAAGTAACAGCTCATGCATCTGTTATGAGCCATAATCTTTTCTCCGCAGCTCAAACACTCAAATATCTGTGTTAGTGGGACAGCTATACATGTATGCCGAGGTCAACTGACATCATAACTTAAAGAGTTTCAAATTAAAGGTGCACAACTGGACAACTTTTCTGGTGGTACCTACTTGTCTTGCTTTGCCTGTTATGTTCTATGGTATGACATTAAACAAATCCATCTTACATTTATTCCTAACATGTGTTTCTAATGCTTGAAAATACAATAACTACTCCTGTGAATAGGATGACTCTCCATAGATCTGAATTGTAACGTAGCGTTGTGCTGTAACCTGGTTATCGTCTTCATGACACATAAGTTTAATCTATGCTGTGGAACATTCTAGACAAAGCAATAACATTTCCATGGAGACAAGCAGGTGATGGAATGTTACGCAGTGTATCTTTAAGCAGTAGGGCATTTCAGAATTCTATGGTGACAGACAAAATGCAGATGTTTTGAGCTGGATGTCGAGCTGCACCCGATTTTACTGACTTAAAAACAGTTTGCTGTGGTCCAAAGTTATTCCTAACTTGCCTTATGCATTCTCAGCATCCTAAATATTTACTGCAATGAGATTATAAGTACTTTTCACAACTTTCAGAGGCCAGAGCGGAGTTTTGCAGTGACAGAAACGCTAACAATACCTAGCTTGCTAACTCCTCCTAACTCCTGCCCTTCCTGATCGTGGAACAAAACATCTGTACACTTGGGGTACTCAGGCACGAGGAGTTTAATGTCCCTTTAATTTCTGGGCCTATCCACAGGAAACACAACAGGCAAATTTAATGTATACTCTGTCAGCATCAATGAACTAAGGTAAATTATTTCAAGCCATGTTAAAACTTTAAGAACTTTGATACATCCTCAAAAACATACCCAGAGTTGTGTTTTGTTTCATTCAAAACCCTTTATTATAAGTCTGTCTACATCTCCAAAGCTCAAGTGCACTGTTCCACCTTGTGATGTCATGAAGCAGTAGTTTTCAGTAGCAACACCAAGGCTGAAATTATCCAAATGATTCTAGTGAATGTGTATGGACACAGTGGAGCACTTCCTGTTTTGCGATGACATCATAAGGTTTGTGTGTTAAACATGTGTGAATGAAAAAAAACACAACTCCAGATATGTTTGTGATGAGGAAACTACATTAACAACATTGAAAACAGCGTAATATGTGCCCTGTAACAATACTACGGTCCATAAAAGGCCTTATTCAAACACAAATTTGTGAAATCTCTAACACTTGTTTGTCTAACATAAATCTTCAGTTTGGTTATTTCCTTCTTTCAGTGCCCTATATCTGAGAAAGTGACGTCAACACCACGAAAGACGTCCATGTTTGTGCATTTGTGGAAAGTACTGTCTAACTAACAGGTGAACCTGAGACCTACTCGTGTCCTGGATTACAACTACTCATGTTGCTACAATAGAAACGCTAGTCTTCTTTGTCAACAAAAGCGTTTAGCTGAAAATACATTGTTTAAATAGGTTATGGCTGAAGATTTTCAACTTCAGTTAAGGTCCTACATTATTACTTCAGAGTATATTTCAGTATATAAAAAGACAGTACTATGCAAAAGCAAAAAAACTCCTGGAATCGTTCTTATGGTTAGCTGTGAGGTTCTTTGCAATGCTCAGCCCACAAGCCACTTTGACAAACCTGATGAAGAGGGAGTGACTTATCACAGAGAGTAAAGGACAGGGGTCTCAAAGCATCAAAAAGGAAAATGAAACTTTAATACATTAATATGTTGTTTTTGGTGAATATAGCATTTTCAAAACAATAAAAGGTAACATGGTGATCTAAATATGTTATGTGTTAGCACTTAATACCCCATAGAATGTAATACCCCTCTTTTAATTTACTTTTTACATGCATTTTAAGCATTGATATTTCACTCTAAAGGTGCACGATTATCAGGGATTGTACATATGTTAACTCATATGTCAACATATGTTAATAAGTTTTTCAATGATTTTTCCATTTCTCCATAACCATTCCCTAATTTTCCATGACCATGGTTGACACTAACCTTTTTGGATTAAAAAGATAAGCGTATTTAACCAAAATGTTTTATAAAAATTCAATAACTTCTCCTAAAAAACAGTAGAATTCCAAAACTTTCCCAGGGCCTGAAAATTAAATTTTAATTTCTCATGACTTTTCCAGGTGTTCCATGACCCAATATGTACCCTGAATTATGCAAAATATGAGTCAAGCACATAACTGACATAACCTAGTCTGGTTTGGACTCCATGAAGACAGAAAGGTTACATACTGTGAAACATTCCAGACAAAAAAACAAAAAAAACCCAAAAACATCTGGATGGTGAAAAGCATTTGATGAACCCTCCACCAGAAAAGTTACACAACCTTTAACCTTACATGTACAACCAGGTGTTATATTTACAATTTTTCAATACAGGATTACTCAAACACACATGAATCACTCTAAATACAACAAACAAATTATAATAAAAACTCAAAAAAGTTGGTCTTGCATAATATGACCTCTTTAAGTTTGGCTTGCTTGTCACTGGTGCATTATTTATGTAGAGGATGAATTTGGTATTTAACACCTCAGGACTGTCGAACTACTTCACACATATTGTTTACTGAACAGTCCCACAAAGTAGGTTAAGACCCAAAAGTGTGTCAAAGGAATGGCAAAGGCTCACACAGTTTGAATACACATTTCAGCTAACAGCTATTGTTTTTAGCTTATTTTTAACTGTTTCATTCCTCATGGACAGCACTGGGTGAGTCCTTGTGCCCTCTCCTGGCAACCACAATAGTTTGTTATTATATTAGTTTAAATCAGTTTACTTTTTTAGAGGTTGGAGGTAAATAATGAAAAACTGGTAGTATCGCAATTGTTGTTTTGGTGATATGCAAAAATAAATCTAAAATCTATCGTCTATAAAACTATATTATGCAAAACTGACTCTTGTAGCCATGTTATAATGTCACCTCCTCAAAAATAGTTATGTTTTGTTTCATTCACACATGAGTTTGAGTAACCTTTTATTATTCGTCTGTCCACATTTCCAAAGCTCAAAATGCTCTGTTTCAACTTGTGAAGTCATGAAGCAGCCAATTAGCAGCTACCTTTTAAGTTCTGTTCAGTGGAGACTGGTAATTTCAGGGCTGAAATTATCCAAATGATTCTAATGAAGGTGTATGGAGTTTAAAAACTCAGTGGAGCTCTCCCTGTTTTACTACATGACATCACAAGAAGAACTAAATATGCCGGGTTTGTGTGTTGAACATGTGTGAATGAAACAAATCAAAATCGAGGTATGTTTTTGATGAGGATACAACATTATGACACAGGGTTTAAAAATAGCATAATATGGTCCCTTTAAAAATTATCATTTGACTATTCAAACTAATAAAAAATAATGAGGAAAAACACTTACTCCTCCATGTAGATCTGAGTATATTTTCCAAAACGCGACGAGTTGTCATTGCGCACCGTTTTGGCATTTCCAAAAGACTCCAGCAGGGGCGTCGCCTCTAGGATCTGGTCAAGCATAAAAATTTGTTACTGTGGCGAAGCACAAAAAAGTATTATAATCCACTCATTGGAATAGACAGCGTACCTCTATCTGATGAGAGATTCAAGATATAAGGGAAAAAAGAACACGATTAAAATGACATGAGATGAAAAGATTAATTATATATATTATAATTCAAAAGATAGAGGATAGTGACAGGTACCTGTTGTGTCACGTTGCGTTTGTGGTGAATGGCTGTCAAGTAACGCAGGATCAATTTGGTAGCCTCTGTCTTTCCTGAGCCACTTTCTCCACTGAAAATACAGTTCAAACAAAGAAAGAAGGTTTTAAGAAGTTTAAGATCTGAATATGAATAAAAAATGGAATGTTAAAACTCCATACCTGATTACAATACACTGGTCCTTTTTGGCATCCATCATGGTGGAATACGATAAGTTAGCAATGGCAAAAATATGGCTGGAGGATTAGAATCAGATCAATGTAAAATTAAGGTGCTGAGGTAATGAAATGAAAGAATACAGAAACCAAATCATAGGTAAACCATTATTTTCACGTAAAAAGTATTTTTTTTCCCAGTACAGCTACATTATAAAAGCAGTTTGTAAAAGATTATAAAAGCAAACAAGCTGAACACTTACATACTGTCTGCATCTCATTATACAGTAAAGACAATCATTTTAAATCATCCTAACCAGGAAAAATATTGGTGCTGTTAACATGCTGGTTGTTGTTAGCATTCGTGTGACTACAAAAAGCACTTATGAAGTCATCATAGTAAACATTTAGGATGCTAGGAATGTTAATAAAGTGAAGGAATACATTTGAACTAAATTCTTTCCAGTTAAAACTGTCTTATTTTTAGTTTACACTATTTATTAATTTATTTGTTTACTGTGTTGAGTAGCAAATTGTAGTCTAGGATAATTATTATAATTTTATGTTTTAATATTTAAGTATATGGTATACATATGTATATACTTACATGCACATATATCCATGTCTTGCAAAAATAACTACACATAATTAGCACAGCTAAACAACAGAGTTTACAAATGTCTTAGGGGGCATCTTTTTACTACGATTTTTTGTCTTTTGGACAGATTTCTGCGCTAAATAATTCTGTAAAAGATGACCAACAAAGTGTAGTGTGTAGATGTAAAGTGGCAGTGAAATGCATAACTAAACTCTCCCCTGGCAACCAACCAACAGTGTAACTGGAGCTACTGAGTAACACCCCAGAGTGCTGGCATTTACGCCTGTTTACACCGCTCTGTGAGTCAGGGCCTTGTGTCATAGGGCACTTCTGATGATAAGAGCACATTTCAATGGGCTGTAGCGAAATTAGAATGACTCATTTTGAGTAATTGTATTCCAGTAGAGTCAGTCTTTCATTAGGTCAGACTGAAGTTGCTCTCATGAACCACAGTAATACTGTACTTGATCACACAATGTAGACTTGAAACTATGGCTGTTGTGGTTAAAGAATTTCCTTTGTGGTAACTTTATGTGCTGCAGCACTGCAGTGTGTGCAGTGTGTACATTGTGTGCGGCGTGTTGTGCAGAGTGTGCGTTGTCAGCAGCAGAGTGCAGGTTATCGAGGGCTGAGCCAAACTTCAGAGGGTTTTGTACAGTGTACGGTTTTATCCAATGAGTGGATCTGTATTCAACTCTGCTGCTCCTCCAGTGAGTTACGCACAAGCCTGTAGTCCCACGGTAAACCCCCGCTCAAGATTCAAGCCTCTGACTGAAGGGATGTGCTAGTGTTTAGCTTTAGCACTAACAACAAAACAGCTTTTTCTTAAAGGTGTGTAAACAAAAACTGGTTCATAGTTAGTAGTAAAATTATGCCAGGCATGTGCGTGGAGCCTGATTAAAATGCAAACTGCTGTTTCCGTGGTCACTTGAGCCTTGTGCGGTAGGACTGATCATACCATATTGTAAAATTGTGGTTACTGCAACAGGCCTACATGAAACTGCACAGTATTAGTGAGAAAACGAGAAAAAGTGGTATCATAGACTGTATAAAGAAGTAACCTTGAACCTTTAGACCCGTTTGCTGCAGCAAAACTTGAATATCTCTCTGGATTATGTACCTGTCTGTCTGTGTGTGTCACATGTTCTACTATAATAAAATGCAAATCATGTGTTACTGTTCTATATATATTTTCCATACATACTGCAAATTTGTATTCCTGTACTTACGGAGGGTTATCACACAGCCCACGGCCCTCGTACAGCATTACTATGTCTGTGCCGTACATGTTCATCAGTTTGTAAGGGTTCACTGAGATGAGGATACTGCCAATGTAGGTCTACAGGACAGAATCAAGGTCAGTGTGGGTCTAACCAGGAAGAGGGAAGCACAAGTGAATAATGCTTACATATATGAGCTCCTGGTCGAAACGTTTCTTCAGGTTCATGATCACAGTGGTGTCATTCAGCTCCCTGACATCAAGCAGACACAATTCACTCTCACAAACATTTCATTCAGCTCCCCGGAATCACAAAGAAACAAACAATGTAATACTGAGGGTATGTACATCTATTCACAAGCTATCAAAGCAGTCACTCCACCCCCATAATAATTCCCCCATTAATATCTGTTATTAGATAATTGCTACTTGACCATAGACTCTAAAGGAGTGGACTAAGGGAGTGTCACCCATAGTGTTCCGTTCAAGTCAATGAAGCTCATTAAATCTGGCAGTTGGAAATTCTGGTAATAAATATTCTATTCTAACAGTTGTTGTCAGCAAATTCAATATTTGACTCAAACATGTTTACTTGATTCTTGACAAAAGAACATAATTTTTTACATACACTAACTATAAAGAAATCACAAACAAAACACTGAAACATTTACTAATATTACATTATAAATATATAATAGAATGAGACTATAATGAGACGTTAAGTGTGTGGATGCTTACGGCAGCTGTGTCATGTCCTCCATCCCCTCAGCCCAGCGTTTTACCCTATGGCCGGTTGTAGGCATGGTTAGGATGGAGTATATCTAAACAAACAAACAAAAAAACATTAGCAATCGTAATAAAATTGCAATCAAAATAACAAATGCACACAACAACGTAATTCAATTAGTTAATTCAACTTGACCAGCAGCTTTTTTATATGAGAAATTGCCACGTCCAAAAAGAACTGAATCTACCTGTGTCGTCCAGTTGACTTATTCAAAGGCTCTGTGCCTGATTTTGTCTGTTTTGAACATTCATTTTAAAGTGCTTGCAATAGTGTAAACTTATTCTTCACTTGCCTTGCATCCTAATGATTCTCTGTGATGAGTTTATAAGTGCTAACAGTGCACTTCTTGGTTTGTGGAGGAGGGTGGAATACAATCAATAGTCGAGCAGAAACAATCCTTACCTTGTCATACCAGCTTTTGCCTGGCATCTGCTCTCTCTCAGGGGCCCACTCTGAGTCCTCGGTGGTCCCATCTGCCTTAAGCGTTGGAGTGTAGCCGTCCAGAATTCCCGCCTCTCTGTACATGGACCACTTGGACAGGTTCTGGAGGGTGCCGTGTGGCAGGACCCTCTCAGAGGCCCACACGTCGTCCCCTCCATCACCTCCTCCCCGGGCGTTACGAGCCCAGTGGCCAGAGCGTGGGCCATACGGGGGCACCACAGCATACTGGTTGTCCTCCCCGTACAGTCCTGTAGGGACCCTGTATGAGGCGTAGCGCAGCTGCTGGTTGGCAATGGCGTCTGATAAGCTTGGGTTGTGGAAGCGGCGTGTGAGAAGAGAGTCTTCTGGTAACCTAAAGTACATGAACATTGACTGTAATTTGCTTGTTGTGGATCAGAGGAAGGAGAATAATACACCGCAAAATGTAATATGTAAGTAAGTCTCATTTTCTTGAGCTAAGAATTTATTATTTTGATTTGTGTAAATTTAACTTGACAAGTAAAAATATTTACCAATGGAAAAATACTTAACTTATCAAGGCATAACATTTTGCTGTAATGAAAAAAATAAAAAAAAAAAAAATAAAATACAATTTGGGTGGAATGCAAAATGATTTTAGAATATTAGAAAATATTTAAATATATTATATATTTTTTAGTGCTGTCATGCGATTAAAAAAATTTGAGAGATTAATTAATTATGATCTGTAATTAATTAATCTAATTAATCTCATTTTAATCTCACCTAAAAATTGCAGAGAAAAGCCTTCAATTTGAGGTATTTTCATTTAAATTCATTATTACATTATTGTGGCAGATCAAAAGACTGATATAGAACAAAAAAGTGACTTTATAAAGTAATTTATTGTTTAATAAATTCTCCAAATTGGCTGTTGAGCCCAAGTCTCCATGAATAAGAAACTGTTGTAAAGTAGCAAAGACGAGGAAATCTGAACATAATAACTTTTGTCTACTTAAAGACAATAAAAAGTCCAGTCTTTCCTTAACCATATTAAAAATATTATTGATAGAGAAATGCTTTATATACAAGATCACTGGTTTTAGTCCTGGTTTAGACCTGCTTTAGTCCTACTTTAGTACCAGTTTAGTCCTGGAATGGGTTAGTCCTGGTTTTAGTAGTGGTGTTAGTTCTGGTTTTGTCCTGGTTTAGTCCTGGTTTAGACCTGGTTTAGACCTGGTTTTAGTTCTGGTTTTAGTTCTGGTTTAGTCCTGGTTTAGACCTGGTTTAGACCTGGTTTTAGTTCTGGTTTTAGTTCTGGTTTTAGTTCTGTTTAGTTTAGTCCTGGTTTAGTCCTGGTTTAGACCTGGTTTAGATCTGGTTTTTAGTCCCTGGTTTAGTCCTGGTTTAGACCTGGTTTAGTCCTGGTTTAGACCTGGTTTTAGTTCTGGTTTAGTCCTGGTTTAGACCTGGTTTAGTCCTGGTTTAGTCCTGGTTTAGACCTGGTTTATTCCTGGTTTAGTTTTAGTTTCTGGTTTTAGTTCTGGTTTAGTCCTGGTTTAGTCCTGGTTTTAGACCTGGTTTTAGTTCTGGTTTAGTCCTGGTTTAGACCTGGTTTAGACCTGTTTAGTTTTAGTTCTGGTTTAGTCCTGGTTTAGTCCTGGTTTAGACCTGGTTTAGTCCTGGTTTAGACCTGGTTTTAGTTCTGGTTTTAGTTCTGGTTTAGTCCTGGTTTAGACCTGGTTTAGACCTGGTTTAGTCCTGGACTGGATTAGTCCTGGTTTTAGTCTTGGCTGTTAGTTCTGGTTTAGAGGCTCACAGGAGGAAGTGTGGTTTACGTCGCGTACGCGTGAGAAAACACGATCCACACGCGGCTCACGGGAGCACGTCGGTGTCCGCGCAGTGTCTACGGAAGGAAACGTGGTCCGCGCGTTCTCAGGTTAATGACGATGATGAAGGTTGTGGTGTTGTGTGTGTTTGTGTGTTTGTGTTTGTGTGTGTTTGTGTGTTTGTGTGTGTGTGTGTGTGTGTGTGTTTGTGTGTGTTTGTGTGCGTGTCCCCTCATGTGGCAGGTCACTATAGGACAGTAGTGCAGACATCATGAGCCTAGGCAGGCTGTTTCCAGCTGTGACATTTAAGTTGTAGGTGATTTTATATTTGTTATTTTCTTTTATATTTCACGTCGGGAGAGAATAATTTCCAAGACACAAATGTGTTTTTACCTGTGCACTGCTGCCTCTGTTCTACTGGCTCTTTGACCTCGTCCACTGTGCGACTGACGCCGCCAACGTGAACATGCCGTTTACATCGCTCTTACTGCGCGCGTTTTGTGTGGGTTTCCGACAATGAGTGGAATTACCGAAATAAAAAAATGTATAAATGTGTTTTTTTTTTTGTGTGTGTTATTGTCCCAACAACACATAAAAACAGGTTTTATAATAAAGCAACTCGCATACAGAAACACTAAAGTTAGAGATTAAAAATTAGATTAACGCGATTAAAAAACATAACGCACTAAATATGACTGTAATTAATTAATCGCAATTAACGCGATAATTTGACACCCCTAATATTTTTGTGTATGTGTGTTCCAAACAAACACAATGGGTTTTCTATGTTCCTTGAACATTAACTATAGAGACTCACTCACATTTTGTACATAAAATTAATCATTTATCCAAAGTAATCATTAACATGCAGAAATGACCGACTGTGGATCTTAATTAAAATGTCTAATGCACAGCCATACATAGCCTTCTTAGGAACTATTTGCTGCATTTTTGATGGTTTATCATAATATTGCCTGAATCTTGTCAATGGGATTAAAAAATACACCTTTATTAATATCTTTATACAAGCGTCCAGAACATGCCTCATGATTGAGGTACAAATATTTCTCAAATCGCAAAAGAGTATCAGCTCTATCCATATCTGCCATATTATTATTATATTATTATCCTTCAGTATATCTCCCGCTAGGGCTGTCACGGTTCAAGAATTTCCCTTGCGGAAATAACAATACATGTACATGGGGGATGCCAGTCCTAAGTGCATGTGGAGTGAAAGTTTTACAGACAAGTTACAAGGATATATTATTATGATTATTATGCCCGTACAACCACAGGAAACCCCCACAGAGGCACCTGCAGGGGTACACATGTATGCACTGTGCGTCCCTTAAAAGTCCCCATTCAATCTAAATGGATGTGTCAAGTTACACATCAAGGACTGCAACAGTGATTATTGACCAAACTGTTCACCAAGCCTGCCCTTTCTGAAAATGAAAACAGCAAGAGAGTCGAGAAAAAGGTGCAGGGTGTTTTGGGTGCATGGAGCAGACACCTTATGAATAGTTTTATAGCTACGCATGAAACTACACAAACAATGCTCCAGGCATGCTGGACATGTGAATGGAGCCTCATTAATAAGCAGTTACTCTAGTCGCCTGAACTCTCATGCGCTGTGATTGCTCATACAATATTGCGGTTACAGTGACAGCCCTATCTCCCACCTCTGTCTCCTGCCTCTATTGCTGATAATCCTGATATGAATTTGACATCCTCACCTAAACTTGATCCCACGCAGCCCATCCATCTGCATAGCTGAGGAGAGGTTGGGAGGGATAGGGTTGGGCACTCCTGACAGAATGGAGGAGTCGGAGAGGTGATACAGGCCAGTGCTGCGTAGGGGACGATTCTGACGTAAGGCGAATGACAAGTTGGGCTTCTGACCCGGGATGTGCAGGGCTCCATCAGGAACCTGGTACGAGGCTTTACGAAGGTGTTCATTGAGAAGAGCCTGCAACGGAGTTTAGTATTAAGATACTATTATTAGATTATTTTGATACACTTGTTTTGATTTTAAAGATGCATTGTGTGATTTTTCTGGTGGAGGCTCTGTCAAATGCTTTTTTTTACGTGGAGATGTTATTACTTTGTCTGGAATGTTTCACAGTATGGTATTAAACCTTTCTATCATCACGTAAACCAAACCAGAACAAGTTACAGGTCAGATCTGTGGAGTACAAATCCTGCTCACAGTCAGAATGCCTGTTTTTCTAGGTATTTTTTAATTATAAAACCACCTGTAATTGAACAAATATAAGGTAGAGCTTTTTAATGTCATACTGTGGAACATTCCAGGCAGAGCAATGACATATCCACAGAGACAAGCAGGTGACAGACCCCAACTAAAAAAATTACATAGTGCACCTTTAAAAGTAGAGTGTGCACAATTTATATTAAAGTTGTATCTGGTTCTCCAGATATGAGGTAAAACCATAGTAAAATGTACAAAATGGTCACATTCATATAGCAATTAACTTTCTCTACTCTCAACTCTCTTACTGAAAACAATTGTAATGATGATTTACCCATGAATACAAATAAAATATTGTACATGATGACAAAGTTGTTCATGTTGTTTGGTGTTTCGTTTCACAAGCTTCAACATTTGGGTTGCCAGTTCCAACACCAAAATCAAGTTGGTTTAAAGCTAAAAGGACTTTGTAATCTGAATACTCCTCAACCTCAGCACCAGCAGTCAATCATGAATCAGTGCTAGTGCAGCCTCTGCAGCTCAGTGAGGGAATTCTAGAGGTTCTGAGCTTTCACATGAGGCCCGGCATAAAATAAAATTGTATGTGTGGTCTTCTATATTTTGGCATATAACATTCTCTAACAGTGACATAAGTAAGAGACAGGTACTAACATTGGACAGGTTTGGTCCGACAGGCTTGCGTGGGTCGATGATGATGGTTCCGTCTGGCAGGGTGTAGGACGCACTCTTCAGATAGGGGTTCTGCAGAGCGGCTGCGAGGTTTGGAGACTTGGGTTTGTTTGGATCAACAATATAGGTCCCATCTGCAAGTTGGTATGTTGCGCCTTTCAATGCTGGGTTGTTGAGAGCCTACAAAAGAGATGTCATGTCAAGCCACGTCAAGTTCAAATTTAGTTTCACATTTCTATTGCTCTAGCTCTCAAGTGTTTGCACCTAGAGTAGAGAATTTTTGAGAACCATCTCCAACCTTGTTCCAACTGTACCAATTGGGAACAGACTCCTAACTGCAGCCTCTGAAACCTGCATTTTATTATGTTATAAAATATCTGCTGTTAATTATTATACAGTATTGTTCAGTTTTTTTGACACCACAACAAAGACCAAAGCACCATTTACAGTGAAAATCTATTCATATAATTCATATGAATACCATTCAAGTAGTGCAGTGTGTTAAGCTGCAAAAATATATATTATGGCAATTGCTGGGTTTTACGTAACATCACAAAATTCAATAGGATATTAATATTTAATACAGACCATGGGCAGCTAAAATTAATATTGTTATCCACCTTATTCTGGAAGTTGCTGTGGGCACTGTCATCATCTTTCGGGTTGTATTATTTTGTATGGGGCTGTATGGGAGCAAGTAAGTTTAATACAGATGACAAAACTGCTTTTAAAGCCCTGCAGAGAATCAGTGCAGTGTTGACTTGTTGGTGCACATGAAAACTGAACATTTTACACAAATTAACCTACTTTATATCATATTTAAGATGCAAATGTTTCCCAAATTCTCCACTGACATGAATGGGATTCCCGTTTAACCAGAAGTGCCACCACAAAAAAGCTCAATTTAGGAGCATTTAGAAAAAAAAGTGGGTGGGGTAGAATATGTGGTGTATATATATAGTTCTTGGGTCTAGTAACTAAAAGAAATGATCAGGTTTAGCATTTGTGAATTTACCTTTTGGATATTTCTCATGAGAATACGATATAATTAATAGGAAAACTTGGCTCATTCACCCACCCTACCTGAAAGAATGGCATCACATTCTAGAATCTAGAAAGCACTAATAGTAACATGATGTATTCAATATGTTCAATCCATAGACTGTATAAAGAAGTAGACCAAAATAAGGCAGCAGTAGTTACAGAG
>NW_026571190.1:8718405-8797095 GCF_026225935.1 Boleophthalmus pectinirostris | reverse complement strand
ATACTGTAGTATCACCTGAACCCAACCTTTCCATTATCAGCGGCAGCTTAGCGTGTAGCACCTCGCCTTCTGCTGTTGTGTGGGGACTTCGCTCTCACGGGCCGTGCTAATTAAACCTCCCTGCGCTTAGTGAAGCTGACAGCTCGGCACGGCACACTGACCCAATAACCCGGAAGCCTCTGCGGAGGTATTTATGCATGCCATCCTCTTCACTCAGCCTGGGACCGAGGCTTATCCAGGGGGGAGGACTTTGACACCTGTCCTGAGCCGGTCTGGGGGTCATCTACGGGGCTATGGGAATGTGAGTCAGCAGCTAATGTCTCGCCGTATTTGCATAACAAATTTACGCCAAACACAACGAAGGCACCTTGGCGCGGTCCCCTGTGAGTCTCAATGACAGAAAGACTACAGGCATCGATTCTTAATAAATTACAATGACGTGTGCTACCTCTCTGTGAATATCAATGCTAATGTGTTTACATCCTGAGAATAAATCTTTCTGTCAATATTGAGATCTGTGGTGACTTTGAAAGGCCGGGCTTTCTCACTCCATTTATTTATGACGCTGATCATTCTCACACAAAAGGAGGTATTGATTTCTTTATGCAAATGGAAAAACTTGAATGTTTGTCAGAGTGACTACAAAGCCAAAAGAAATCACTCACCAGCACAATGCCTTTGATTATATACGAGGCCGCTAACTTCCCGTATAAAATATGAATATATTGAATCATATGACTGAGGACGCCCTTGAGAGGAGGAGTTTGGTTCTTAAAAGCTCCACTGATCTCACATAGTTCTATCGTCACACATTATATTATATGATCACAACCAAAGTATCAGACAGTGCACATGTACTCTGCTCTGTACAGCAGAACAAACCAAAGTCTCAGAACTACATAGTAACAAAAGGGACAAATGTTTCATCAGACTACTCATACTGGAAGACACCAGGCCAACCGTAGCAGCTTCTATCGGTCACTGTAAAAGGCCTCAACTCCAATAAACATATTGTTTGGTCATGTTTATTTACCTAAGACATGTGACTGCACAGATACATCACGAAATACATTGTCAAAAGAATATATTTATTTTATTTGTTAACTATTTGCCGTACTGTGCTCCTGCATTTAAACAGACAGCAGGAGGGGCTGGTCTGCCAGGCTACCATAACATCATCTACACTACACTATTGTAGAAAGAAGCCTTGACTTCTGGCACAGCCCTTGGGCCTCATTTCTAAAGACCCATAGTCACAAAAACAAGGTCTGAAATGTCAAAGCTGTGTTTATAAAAAAAAAACAACAACACTTGAACATAGAACATAGTGCACCTCTGCAGAAAGTCTGGAGCCTCAGAGACACAGCTCAGAGGAGAGGAGAAGAGAAAAGCTATGAAGGGAGAGAGCTTGACAAAGTCATGATTAGTGGAACTGACTGGTTCATTTTGACTTTATTTTTCCAGAAAAAAAAAAAACACAAAATCAAATTGAACTGTGAACATTTGGTCACAAGTGTGTGGGAAACGTGAACAATTTATTGATCACAGTAAGTTGTGTTTCGTAATTGTACAGTGCACAAGTGTCCAAGTACATTTTGATGTATTCTTTTATAAATGAGGTCCCTGATGACTGAACTCCTGAGTGTAACTGCTCTGTGAGGTGACATATGACATTTTGGAAACAAGACTCCCACCCTCCCTGCTGTGGACTCACCTGAAAGACAATGCGGGACTTCTCCAGCAGGTACTGGGAGGTTATGGCACCGCTGATCACACCCCTAGCACAGAGCACACAGCCACACAGTTAAGTAACAGCTCATGCATCTGTTATGAGCCATAATCTTTTCTCCGCAGCTCAAACACTCAAATATCTGTGTTAGTGGGACAGCTATACATGTATGCCGAGGTCAACTGACATCATAACTTAAAGAGTTTCAAATTAAAGGTGCACAACTGGACAACTTTTCTGGTGGTACATACTTGTCTTGCTTTGCCTGTTATGTTCTATGGTATGACATTAAACAAATCCATCTTACATTTATTCCTAACATGTGTTTCTAATGCTTGAAAATACAATAACTACTCCTGTGAATAGGGTGACTCTCCATAGATCTGAATTGTAACGTAGCGTTGTGCTGTAACCTGGTTATCGTCTTCATGACACATAAGTTTAATCTATGCTGTGGAACATTCTAGACAAAGCAATAACATTTCCATGGAGACAAGCAGGTGATGGAATGTTACGCAGTGTATCTTTAAGCAGTAGGGCATTTCAGAATTCTATGGTGACAGACAAAATGCAGATGTTTTGAGCTGGATGTCGAGCTGCACCCGATTTTACTGACTTAAAAACAGTTTGCTGTGGTCCAAAGTTATTCCTAACTTGCTTTATGCATTCTCAGCATCCTAAATATTTACTGCAATGAGATTATAAGTACTTTTCACAACTTTCAGAGGCCAGAGCGGAGTTTTGCAGTGACAGAAACGCTAACAATACCTAGCTTGCTAACTCCTCCTAACTCCTGCCCTTCCTGATCGTGGAACAAAACATCTGTACACTTGGGGTACTCAGGCACGAGGAGTTTAATGTCCCTTTAATTTCTGGGCCTATCCACAGGAAACACAACAGGCAAATTTAATGTATACTCTGTCAGCATCAATGAACTAAGGTAAATTATTTCAAGCCATGTTAAAACTTTAAGAACTTTGATACATCTTCAAAAACATACCCAGAGTTGTGTTTTGTTTCATTCAAAACCCTTTATTATAAGTCTGTCTACATCTCCAAAGCTCAAGTGCACTGTTCCACCTTGTGATGTCATGAAGCAGTAGTTTTCAGTAGCAACACCAAGGCTGAAATTATCCAAATGATTCTAGTGAATGTGTATGGACACAGTGGAGCACTTCCTGTTTTGCGATGACATCATAAGGTTTGTGTGTTAAACATGTGTGAATGAAAAAAAACACAACTCCAGATATGTTTGTGATGAGGAAACTACATTAACAACATTGAAAACAGCGTAATATGTGCCCTGTAACAATACTACGGTCCATAAAAGGCCTTATTCAAACACAAATTTGTGAAATCTCTAACACTTGTTTGTCTAACACAAATCTTCAGTTTGGTTATTTCCTTCTTTCAGTGCCCTATATCTGAGAAAGTGACGTCAACACCACGAAAGACGTCCATGTTTGTGCATTTGTGGAAAGTACTGTCTAACTAACAGGTGAACCTGAGACCTACTCGTGTCCTGGATTACAACTACTCATGTTGCTACAATAGAAACGCTAGTCTTCTTTGTCAACAAAAGCGTTTAGCTGAAAATACATTGTTTAAATAGGTTATGGCTGAAGATTTTCAACTTCAGTTAAGGTCCTACATTATTACTTCAGTATATTTCAGTATATAAAAAGACAGTACTATGCAAAAGCAAAAAAACTCCTGGAATCGTTCTTATGGTTAGCTGTGAGGTTCTTTGCAATGCTCAGCCCACAAGCCACTTTGACAAACCTGATGAAGAGGGAGTGACTTATCACAGAGAGTAAAGGACAGGGGTCTCAAAGCATCAAAAACGAAACTGAAACTTTAATACATTAATATGTTGTTTTTGGTGAATATAGCATTTTCAAAACAATAAAAGGTAACATGGTGATCTAAATATGTTATGTGTTAGCACTTAATACCCCATAGAATGTAATACCCCTCTTTAATTTACTTTTTACATGCATTTTAAGCATTGATATTTCACTCTAAAGGTGCACGATTATCAGGGATTGTACATATGTTAACTCATATGTCAACATATGTTAATAAGTTTTTCCATGATTTTTCCATTTCTCCATAACCATTCCCTAATTTTCCATGACCATGGTTGACACTAACCTTTTTGGATTAAAAAGATAAGCGTATTTAACCAAAATGTTTTATAAAAATTCAATAACTTCTCCTAAAAACAGTAGAATTCCAAAACTTTCCCAGGGCCTGAAAATTAAATTTTAATTTCTCATGACTTTTCCAGGTGTTCCATGACCCAATATGTACCCTGAATTATGCAAAATATGAGTCAAGGACATAACTGACATAACCTAGTCTGGTTTGGACTCCATGAAGACAGAAAGGTTACATACTGTGAAACATTCCAGACAAAAAAACAAAAAAACCCCAAAAACATCTGGATGGTGAAAAGCATTTGATGAACCCTCCACCAGAAAAGTTACACAACCTTTAACCTTACATGTACAACCAGGTGTTATATTTACAATTTTTCAATACAGGATTACTCAAACACACATGAATCACTCTAAATACAACAAACAAATTATAATAAAAACTCAAAAAAGTTGGTCTTGCATAATATGACCTCTTTAAGTTTGGCTTGCTTGTCACTGGTGCATTATTTATGTAGAGGATGAATTTGGTATTTAACACCTCAGGACTGTCGAACTACTTCACACATATTGTTTACTGAACAGTCCCACAAAGTAGGTTAAGACCCAAAAGTGTGTCAAAGGAATGGCAAAGGCTCACACAGTTTGAATACACATTTCAGCTAACAGCTATTGTTTTTAGCTTATTTTTAACTGTTTCATTCCTCATGGACAGCACTGGGTGAGTCCTTGTGCCCTCTCCTGGCAACCACAATATTTGTTATTATATTAGTTTAAATCAGTTTACTTTTTTAGAGGTTGGAGGTAAATAATGAAAAACTGGTAGTATCGCAATTGTTGTTTTGGTGATATGCAAAAATAAATCTAAAATCTATCGTCTATAAAACTATATTATGCAAAACCGACTCTTGTAGCCATGTTATAATGTCACCTCCTCAAAAATAGTTATGTTTTTGTTTCATTCACACATGAGTTTGAGTAACCTTTTATTATTCGTCTGTCCACATTTCCAAAGCTCAAAATGCTCTGTTTCAACTTGTGAAGTCATGAAGCAGCCAATTAGCAGCTACCTTTTAAGTTCTGTTCAGTGGAGACTGGTAATTTCAGGGCTGAAATTATCCAAATGATTCTAATGAAGGTGTATGGAGTTTAAAAACTCAGTGGAGCTCTCCCTGTTTTACTACATGACATCACAAGAAGAACTAAATATGCCGGGTTTGTGTGTTGAACATGTGTGAATGAAACAAATCAAAATCGAGGTATGTTTTTGATGAGGATACAACATTATGACACAGGGTTTAAAAATAGCATAATATGGTCCCTTTAAAAATTATCATTTGACTATTCAAACTAATAAAAAATAATGAGGAAAAACACTTACTCCTCCATGTAGATCTGAGTATATTTTCCAAAACGCGACGAGTTGTCATTGCGCACTGTTTTGGCATTTCCAAAAGACTCCAGCAGGGGCGTCGCCTCTAGGATCTGGTCAAGCATAAAAATTTGTTACTGTGGCGAAGCACAAAAAAGTATTATAATCCACTCATTGGAATAGACAGCGTACCTCTATCTGATGAGAGATTCAAGATATAAGGGAAAAAAGAACACGATTAAAATGACATGAGATGAAAAGATTAATTATATATATTATAATTCAAAAGATAGAGGATAGTGACAGGTACCTGTTGTGTCACGTTGCGTTTGTGGTGAATGGCTGTCAAGTAACGCAGGATCAATTTGGTAGCCTCTGTCTTTCCTGAGCCACTTTCTCCACTGAAAATACAGTTCAAACAAAGAAAGAAGGTTTTAAGAAGTTTAAGATCTGAATATGAATAAAAAATGGAATGTTAAAACTCCATACCTGATTACAATACACTGGTCCTTTTTGGCATCCATCATGGTGGAATACGATAAGTTAGCAATGGCAAAAATATGGCTGGAGGATTAGAATCAGATCAATGTAAAATTAAGGTGCTGAGGTAATGAAATGAAAGAATACAGAAACCAAATCATAGGTAAACCATTATTTTCACGTAAAAAGTATTTTTTTCCCCAGTACAGCTACATTATAAAAGCAGTTTGTAAAAGATTATAAAAGCAAACAAACTGAACACTTACATACTGTCTGCATCTCATTATACAGTAAAGACAATCATTTTAAATCATCCTAACCAGGAAAAATATTGGTGCTGTTAACATGCTGGTTGTTGTTAGCATTCGTGTGACTACAAAAAGCACTTATGAAGTCATCATAGTAAACATTTAGGATGCTAGGAATGTTAATAAAGTGAAGGAATACATTTGAACTAAATTCTTTCCAGTTAAAAACTGTCTTATTTTTAGTTTACACTATTTATTAATTTATTTGTTTACTGTGTTGAGTAGCAAATTGTAGTCTAGGATAATTATTATAATTTTATGTTTTAATATTTAAGTATATGGTATACATATGTATATACTTACATGCACATATATCCATGTCTTGCAAAAATAACTACACATAATTAGCACAGCTAAACAACAGAGTTTACAAATGTCTTAGGGGGCATCTTTTTACTACGATTTTTTGTCTTTTGGACAGATTTCTGCGCTAAATAATTCTGTAAAAGATGACCAACAAAGTGTAGTGTGTAGATGTAAAGTGGCAGTGAAATGCATAACTAAACTCTCCCCTGGCAACCAACCAACAGTGTAACTGGAGCTACTGAGTAACACCCCAGAGTGCTGGCATTTACGCCTGTTTACACCGCTCTGTGAGTCAGGGCCTTGTGTCATAGGGCACTTCTGATGATAAGAGCACATTTCAATGGGCTGTAGCGAAATTAGAATGACTCATTTTGAGTAATTGTATTCCAGTAGAGTCAGTCTTTCATTAGGTCAGACTGAAGTTGCTCTCATGAACCACAGTAATACTGTACTTGATCACACAATGTAGACTTGAAACTATGGCTGTTGTGGTTAAAGAATTTCCTTTGCGGTAACTTTATGTGCTGCAGCACTGCAGTGTGTGCAGTGTGTACATTGTGTGCGGCGTGTTGTGCAGAGTGTGCGTTGTCAGCAGCAGAGTGCAGGTTATCGAGGGCTGAGCCAAACTTCAGAGGGTTTTGTACAGTGTACGGTTTTATCCAATGAGTGGATCTGTATTCAACTCTGCTGCTCCTCCAGTGAGTTACGCACAAGCCTGTAGTCCCACGGTAAACCCCCCGCTCAAGATTCAAGCCTCTGACTGAAGGGATGTGCTAGTGTTTAGCTTTAGCACTAACAACAAAACAGCTTTTTCTTAAAGGTGTGTAAACAAAAACTGGTTCATAGTTAGTAGTAAAATTATGCCAGGCATGTGCGTGGAGCCTGATTAAAATGCAAACTGCTGTTTCCGTGGTCACTTGAGCCTTGTGCTACGGTAGGACTGATCATACCATATTGTAAAATTGTGGTTACTGCAACAGGCCTACATGAAACTGCACAGTATTAGTGAGAAAACGAGAAAAAGTGGTATCATAGACTGTATAAAGAAGTAACCTTGAACCTTTAGACCCGTTTGCTGCAGCAAAACTTGAATATCTCTCTGGATTATGTACCTGTCTGTCTGTGTGTGTCACATGTTCTACTATAATAAAATGCAAATCATGTGTTACTGTTCTATATATTTTCCATACATACTGCAAATTTGTATTCCTGTACTTACGGAGGGTTATCACACAGCCCACGGCCCTCGTACAGCATTACTATGTCTGTGCCGTACATGTTCATCAGTTTGTAAGGGTTCACTGAGATGAGGATACTGCCAATGTAGGTCTACAGGACAGAATCAAGGTCAGTGTGGGTCTAACCAGGAAGAGGGAAGCACAAGTGAATAATGCTTACATATATGAGCTCCTGGTCGAAACGTTTCTTCAGGTTCATGATCACAGTGGTGTCATTCAGCTCCCTGACATCAAGCAGACACAATTCACTCTCACAAACATTTCATTCAGCTCCCCGGAATCACAAAGAAACAAACAATGTAATACTGAGGGTATGTACATCTATTCACAAGCTATCAAAGCAGTCACTCCACCCCCATAATAATTCCCCCATTAATATCTGTTATTAGATAATTGCTACTTGACCATAGACTCTAAAGGAGTGGACTAAGGGAGTGTCACCCATAGTGTTCCGTTCAAGTCAATGAAGCTCATTAAATCTGGCAGTTGGAAATTCTGGTAATAAATATTCTATTCTAACAGTTGTTGTCAGCAAATTCAATATTTGACTCAAACATGTTTACTTGATTCTTGACAAAAGAACATAATTTTTTACATACACTAACTATAAAGAAATCACAAACAAAACACTGAAACATTTACTAATATTACATTATAAATATATAATAGAATGAGACTATAATGAGACGTTAAGTGTGTGGATGCTTACGGCAGCTGTGTCATGTCCTCCATCCCCTCAGCCCAGCGTTTTACCCTATGGCCGGTTGTAGGCATGGTTAGGATGGAGTATATCTAAACAAACAAACAAAAAAAACATTAGCAATCGTAATAAAATTGCAATCAAAATAACAAATGCACACAACAACGTAATTCAATTAGTTAATTCAACTTGACCAGCAGCTTTTTTATATGAGAAATTGCCACGTCCAAAAAGAACTGAATCTACCTGTGTCGTCCAGTTGACTTATTCAAAGGCTCTGTGCCTGATTTTGTCTGTTTTGAACATTCATTTTAAAGTGCTTGCAATAGTGTAAACTTATTCTTCACTTGCCTTGCATCCTAATGATTCTCTGTGATGAGTTTATAAGTGCTAACAGTGCACTTCTTGGTTTGTGGAGGAGGGTGGAATACAATCAATAGTCGAGCAGAAACAATCCTTACCTTGTCATACCAGCTTTTGCCTGGCATCTGCTCTCTCTCAGGGGCCCACTCTGAGTCCTCGGTGGTCCCATCTGCCTTAAGCGTTGGAGTGTAGCCGTCCAGAATTCCCGCCTCTCTGTACATGGACCACTTGGACAGGTTCTGGAGGGTGCCGTGTGGCAGGACCCTCTCAGAGGCCCACACGTCGTCCCCTCCATCACCTCCTCCCCGGGCGTTACGAGCCCAGTGGCCAGAGCGTGGGCCATACGGGGGCACCACAGCATACTGGTTGTCCTCCCCGTACAGTCCTGTAGGGACCCTGTATGAGGCGTAGCGCAGCTGCTGGTTGGCAATGGCGTCTGATAAGCTTGGGTTGTGGAAGCGGCGTGTGAGAAGAGAGTCTTCTGGTAACCTAAAGTACATGAACATTGACTGTAATTTGCTTGTTGTGGATCAGAGGAAGGAGAATAATACACCGCAAAATGTAATATGTAAGTAAGTCTCATTTTCTTGAGCTAAGAATTTATTATTTTGATTTGTGTAAATTTAACTTGACAAGTAAAAATATTTACCAATGGAAAAATACTTAACTTATCAAGGCATAACATTTTGCTGTAATGAAAAATAAATAAATAAATAAAAAAATAAAATACAATTTGGGTGGAATGCAAAATGATTTTAGAATATTAGAAAATATTTAAATATATTATATATTTTTTAGTGCTGTCATGCGATTAAAAAAATTGAGAGATTAATTAATTATGATCTGTAATTAATTAATCTAATTAATCTCATTTTAATCTCACCTAAAAATTGCAGAGAAAAGCCTTCAATTTGAGGTATTTTCATTTAAATTCATTATTACATTATTGTGGCAGATCAAAAGACTGATATAGAACAAAAAAGTGACTTTATAAAGTAATTTATTGTTTAATAAATTCTCCAAATTGGCTGTTGAGCCCAAGTCTCCATGAATAAGAAACTGTTTGTAAAAGTAGCAAAGACGAGGAAATCTGAACATAATAACTTTTGTCTACTTAAAGACAATAAAAAGTCCAGTCTTTCCTTAACCATATTAAAAATATTATTGATAGAGAAATGCTTTATATACAAGATCACTGGTTTTAGTCCTGGTTTAGACCTGCTTTAGTCCTACTTTAGTACCAGTTTAGTCCTGGAATGGGTTAGTCCTGGTTTTAGTAGTGGTGTTAGTTCTGGTTTTGTCCTGGTTTAGTCCTGGTTTAGACCTGGTTTAGACCTGGTTTTAGTTCTGGTTTTAGTTCTGGTTTAGTCCTGGTTTAGACCTGGTTTAGACCTGGTTTTAGTTCTGGTTTTAGTTCTGGTTTTAGTTCTGGTTTAGTCCTGGTTTAGTCCTGGTTTAGACCTGGTTTAGATCTGGTTTTAGTCCTGGTTTAGTCCTGGTTTAGACCTGGTTTAGTCCTGGTTTAGACCTGGTTTTAGTTCTGGTTTAGTTCTGGTTTAGACCTGGTTTAGTCCTGGTTTAGTCCTGGTTTAGACCTGGTTTTAGTTCTGGTTTTAGTCCTGGTTTAGTCCTGGTTTAGACCTGGTTTAGACCTGGTTTTAGTTCTGGTTTAGTCCTGGTTTAGTCCTGGTTTAGACCTGGTTTAGTCCTGGTTTAGACCTGGTTTTAGTTCTGGTTTTAGTTCTGGTTTAGTCCTGGTTTAGACCTGGTTTAGACCTGGTTTAGTCCTGGACTGGATTAGTCCTGGTTTTAGTCTTGGTGTTAGTTCTGGTTTAGAGGCTCACAGGAGGAAGTGTGGTTTACGTCGCGTACGCGAGAAAACACGATCCACACGCGGCTCACGGGAGCACGTCGGTGTCCGCGCAGTGTCTACGGAAGGAAACGTGGTCCGCGCGTTCTCAGGTTAATGACGATGATGAAGGTGTGTGTTTGTGTTTTGTGTGTGTTTGTGTGTGTGTGTGTGTGTGTGTGTGTGTGTGTGTGTGTGTGTGTGTGTGTGTGTGTGTGTGTGTGTGTGTGTGTGTTTGTGTGTGTGTGTGTGTTTTGTGTGTGTTTGTGTGTGTGTCCCCTCATGTGGCAGGTCACTATAGGACAGTAGTGCAGACATCATGAGCCTAGGCAGGCTGTTTCCAGCTGTGACATTTAAGTTGTAGGTGATTTTATATTTGTTATTTTCTTTTATATTTCACGTCGGGAGAATAATTTCCAAGACACAAATGTGTTTTTACCTGTGCACTGCTGCCTCTGTTCTACTGGCTCTTTGACCTCGTCCACTGTGCGACTGACGCCGCCAACGTGAACATGCCGTTTACATCGCTCTTACTGCGCGCGTTTTGTGTGGGTTTCCGACAATGAGTGGAATTACCGAAATAAAAAAATGTATAAATGTGTTTTTTTTTGTGTGTGTTATTGTCCCAACAACACATAAAAACAGGTTTTATAATAAAGCAACTCGCATACAGAAACACTAAAGTTAGAGATTAAAAATTAGATTAACGCGATTAAAAAACATAACGCACTAAATATGACTGTAATTAATTAATCGCAATTAACGCGATAATTTGACACCCCTAATATTTTTGTGTATGTGTGTTCCAAACAAACACAATGGGTTTTCTATGTTCCTTGAACATTAACTATAGAGACTCACATTAACTATAGAGACTCACATTTTGTACATAAAATTAATCATTTATCCAAAGTAATCATTAACATGCAGAAATGACCGACTGTGGATCTTAATTAAAATGTCTAATGCACAGCCATACATAGCCTTCTTAGGAACTATTTGCTGCATTTTTGATGGTTTATCATAATATTGCCTGAATCTTGTCAAATGGGATTAAAAAATACACCTTTATTAATATCTTTATACAAGCGTCCAGAACATGCCTCATGATTGAGGTACAAATATTTCTCAAATCGCAAAAGAGTATCAGCTCTATCCATATCTGCCATATTATTATTATATTATTATCCTTCAGTATATCTCCCGCTAGGGCTGTCACGGTTCAAGAATTTCCCTTGCGGAAATAACAATACATGTACATGGGGGATGCCAGTCCTAAGTGCATGTGGAGTGAAAGTTTTACAGACAAGTTACAAGGATATATTATTATGATTATTATGCCCGTACAACCACAGGAAACCCCCACAGAGGCACCTGCAGGGGTACACATGTATGCACTGTGCGTCCCTTAAAAGTCCCCATTCAATCTAAATGGATGTGTCAAGTTACACATCAAGGACTGCAACAGTGATTATTGACCAAACTGTTCACCAAGCCTGCCCTTTCTGAAAATGAAAACAGCAAGAGTCGAGAAAAAGGTGCAGGGTGTTTTGGGTGCATGGAGCAGACACCTTATGAATAGTTTTATAGCTACGCATGAAACTACACAAACAATGCTCCAGGCATGCTGGACATGTGAATGGAGCCTCATTAATAAGCAGTTACTCTAGTCGCCTGAACTCTCATGCGCTGTGATTGCTCATACAATATTGCGGTTACAGTGACAGCCCTATCTCCCACCTCTGTCTCCTGCCTCTATTGCTGATAATCCTGATATGAATTTGACATCCTCACCTAAACTTGATCCCACGCAGCCCATCCATCTGCATAGCTGAGGAGAGGTTGGGAGGGATAGGGTTGGGCACTCCTGACAGAATGGAGGAGTCGGAGAGGTGATACAGGCCAGTGCTGCGTAGGGGACGATTCTGACGTAAGGCGAATGACAAGTTGGGCTTCTGACCCGGGATGTGCAGGGCTCCATCAGGAACCTGGTACGAGGCTTTACGAAGGTGTTCATTGAGAAGAGCCTGCAACGGAGTTTAGTATTAAGATACTATTATTAGATTATTTTGATACACTTGTTTTGATTTTAAAGATGCATTGTGTGATTTTTCTGGTGGAGGCTCTGTCAAATGCTTTTTTTTACGTGGAGATGTTATTACTTTGTCTGGAATGTTTCACAGTATGGTATTAAACCTTTCTATCATCACGTAAACCAAACCAGAACAAGTTACAGGTCAGATCTGTGGAGTACAAATCCTGCTCACAGTCAGAATGCCTGTTTTTCTAGGTATTTTTTAATTATAAAACCACCTGTAATTGAACAAATATAAGGTAGAGCTGTTTAATGTCATACTGTGGAACATTCCAGGCAGAGCAATGACATATCCACAGAGACAAGCAGGTGACAGACCCCAACTAAAAAAATTACATAGTGCACCTTTAAAAGTAGAGTGTGCACAATTTATATTAAAGTTGTATCTGGTTCTCCAGATATGAGGTAAAACCATAGTAAAATGTACAAAATGGTCACATTCATATAGCAATTAACTTTCTCTACTCTCAACTCTCTTACTGAAAACAATTGTAATGATGATTTACCCATGAATACAAATAAAATATTGTACATGATGACAAAGTTGTTCATGTTGTTTGGTGTTTCGTTTCACAAGCTAATATGAGTCTAACATTTGGGTTGCCAGTTCCAACACCAAAATCAAGTTGGTTTAAAGCTAAAAGGACTTTGTAATCTGAATGGTCACTACCTCAACCTCAGCACCAGCAGTCAATCATGAATCAGTGCTAGTGCAGCCTCTGCAGCTCAGTGAGGGAATTCTAGAGGTTCTGAGCTTTCACATGAGGCCCGGCATGAAAATAAAATTGTATGTGTGGTCTTCTATATTTTGGCATATAACATTCTCTAACAGTGACATAAGTAAGAGACAGGTACTAACATTGGACAGGTTTGGTCCGACAGGCTTGCGTGGGTCGATGATGATGGTTCCGTCTGGCAGGGTGTAGGACGCACTCTTCAGATAGGGGTTCTGCAGAGCGGCTGCGAGGTTTGGAGACTTGGGTTTGTTTGGATCAACAATATAGGTCCCATCTGCAAGTTGGTATGTTGCGCCTTTCAATGCTGGGTTGTTGAGAGCCTACAAAAGAGATGTCATGTCAAGCCACGTCAAGTTCAAATTTAGTTTCACATTTCTATTGCTCTAGCTCTCAAGTGTTTGCACCTAGAGTAGAGAATTTTTTGAGAACCATCTCCAACCTTGTTCCAACTGTACCAATTGGGAACAGACTCCTAACTGCAGCCTCTGAAACCTGCATTTTATTATGTTATAAAATATCTGCTGTTAATTATTATACAGTAGTTTTTTTGACACCACAACAAAGACCAAAGCACCATTTACAGTGAAAACCTATTCATATAATTCATATGAATACCATTCAAGTAGTGCAGTGTGTTAAGCTGCAAAAATATATATTATGGCAATTGCTGGGTTTTAGGTAACATCACAAAATTCAATAGGATATTAATATTTAATACAGACCATGGGCAGCTAAAATTAATATTGTTATCCACCTTATTCTGGAAGTTGCTGTGGGCACTGTCATCATCTTTCGGGTTGTATTATTTTGTATGGGGCTGTATGGGAGCAAGTAAGTTTAATACAGATGACAAAACTGCTTTTAAAGCCCTGCAGAGAATCAGTGCAGTGTTGACTTGTTGGTGCACATGAAAACTGAACATTTTACACAAATTAACCTACTTTATATCATATTTAAGATGCAAATGTTTCCCAAATTCTCCACTGACATGAATGGGATTCCCGTTTAACCAGAAGTGCCACCACAAAAAAGCTCAATTTAGGAGCATTTAGAAAAAAAGTGGGTGGGGTAGAATATGTGGTGTATATATATATAGTTCTTGGGTCTAGTAACTAAAAGAAATGATCAGGTTTTTGTGAATTTACCTTTTGGATATTTCTCATGAGAATACGATATAATTAATAGGAAAACTTGGCTCATTCACCCACCCTACCTGAAAGAATGGCATCACATTCTAGAATCTAGAAAGCACTAATAGTAACATGATGTATTCAATATGTTCAATCCATAGACTGTATAAAGAAGTAGACCAAAATAAGGCAGCAGTAGTTACAGAGACAGGGGCAACAGTTTTTTTGACAACTGAATTGGAGACAAAGTGGATGGAGCCAGAAGCACCCCATGAACACTTCCTATTTGGAGCACTGTGGCTAGAGGAGTAACAATGTCCATTTATATACACAGTCTATGGTTCAGTCATACTCACTTTAGCCAGGTTGGGTGACAATGGGACATTGGGATCCTGGACGCCCTCTGGGAGAGAATAGCTGGCATTGCGCATAGCAGGGTTCTGCAGTGCTGCAGCCAGGTTTGGTGACACAGGCTTTCGCGGGTCAATGATGATTGTTCCATCGGGCAGAGTGTATGAGGCACTTTTCAGGAAAGGGTTACTAAGTGCAGCTGCGAGGTTTGGGCTTTTGGGCGTGTTTGGGTCGATCACAATAGTGCCATCAGGAAGAGAGTAGGAGGCTCTCCTGAGAGCTGGATTATTCAGGGCTTTAGCCAGATCTGGGGAAATCGGTTGCTGCATAAAAAAAAAAAAAAATCATCCATTGTAATAAACATGGGAATTCCATTGAAATAAAGTAATATGGTAGCGTACTTGCTGCCTGGGGTCAATAATGGTGCCATCAGGGAGAGTGTACGTGGCACTTCTGAGATCCTGGTTCTGAAGAGCTCTGGAAAGGTTGGGAGACAAGGGCCTTCGTGGATCCTGTGCAAGTAACAGAATAAGAGTGATATTTAAGAAAAAGAAAGCACATTCAATTCATATAACTAAAGTCTAAAGTAGATCAAAAATAGGAATTAAAGCCACAGTATGCCACTTTTTGAAAAAAAAAAAAAAAAGAAAAAAAAAAAAGTAGACTAAAATAAAAGCATACTTTAAAAAAATAATAATAATTTTGGCAGTGTTTATTGCACTGAAAAACTTACATTCTTACTGTAAATCTTGAATCTCCACATACCTGACCCATATTTGGCCTGTTTCTATCACTAAGGTTCATGCAATGTGTTGACATAGAACGCATATCTAGAACATATTACATAAAAAGAATAAAAAGCTCTTTGTTCTTACCCGTATGTATGATCCATCAGGTAAAGTAAAGGAAGCCCCTCGGAGTTGTGGATTTTGTAGTGCACTGCCAAGCATAGGTGAGGTCCGAGGGTCTGCATAAGGGGACACCAGGGTCCCGTCCGGCAGCCTATAGGATGACTGCATCAGCTGTCGGTTCTGCAAGGCCGAGCCCAGCATGGGTGAGGCGGGCGCGTACGGCGATCGGAATTGTATTGGGGAATGATAAGATGCTTGGCGGAGGCCGGGGTTCTGCTGTAATGCCCGGTTGAGCTGAGGAGTGGCAGGAGCGTAGGGGTTCCTTCTCTGCATCATGGGAGATCTCAAAGTGGAGACGCCCTGTAACCCTGATCTATTCTGAAGGGCATCATGGAGCATTGGGGCGGGGGCAGGTTCAATTATGTCACCATACGGACCAATCACAGTAGGTCCATATGGCGACTGCATACCTGGCACTTGGTAAGAAGCCACTCCTCTTAACGCCTGCCCATGCCTCATAGCTCCAGAAAGCATTGGGGACGAGGGCACAGAGGCATATGGGGAGACGGGCCTCTGAAGCGGGGACACATATGACGCTCCTCGAATGGCTTGGTTCTGTAGAGCCCCTGACAGCACAGGAGAAGAAGGGGCCATGGGTTGCTGGTAAGGAGACATCGGAGAAACGTACGATGCATCTCTTAGTGCTTGATTCTGCAGAGCCCCCGAGAGCAGGGGAGAAGATGGAGCCATGGGCTGCTCATAGGGTGAACCTGGTCTTTGTAAAGGAGAAACATATGAGGCATCGCGGATCATCTGGTTTTGCATCGCACCGGAAAGAGAGGGAGAAGAAGGAACGTATGGATCTGCAAATTCAGCACCCATCCCGCCGGCATTGACCACTGGAGATCCTGCTGGACCAAAAGGAGAGGCGAAAGAAGCTTGCTGTAGTGCCTGGTTTTGTATAGCACGAGACAGCATGGGGGAAGGAGGGGCCGTGAACTGCTGTGCCTGATCAATGTAAGGGTCTGCGTACATCCCAGGCATTTGAGGTTCTGGTGCAAAAGCAGGTGGGTGTGGAGACATGATTGGGGATGGGGGATGAGAATATCTTGGCGAAAGTCTTGGGGAGGCAGGGTGCCCCATGTGTTTAAGTGACATCTGAGGAGAGGGTGGAGGCATACTCCTCATGGACTGCTGAGCAATTAAAGGGCGCCCTCTAGCCACAGGACGATGGAGAATGCGACCAGACTCCCTTCTCCCCAACGGAGCCCGATGTATCATAGGAGGAGAGTGAAAGGGAGAAGAGTGAAGGGAGGAGTCTATGGTGAGAACAGAGGACCTGTTACTATGGATGGAGGAGGCACGGAACGGACGTACATTTTGGGTTGGAGGGGGCACTGGGCGTCCTCTGAGACCCATGGGAGATGGTCTCACTGTGCCTAGAGGTACACCCATCCTGGGCCTGGCCAAAGGAGTAGGGTCCCTGAGTAAACGGGTGGAGCGACGGGAGAGGGTAGGGGATGCCTGAGCAGGCCGTGGTCCAGTGGGGGAGATGCTGCGATGTGATGGGGGAGGAGAGGGAGAAAGCCTTCTGTTAAGTTGGGGTGACACCGGTGGAGATGCCCGGCTTGGAGGTGCCCGGCTTGGAGACGGCGGGCGAGCCTCAATTTTTCTTCCTCCAAATGGGCTGCGAGCAGGGCTGGCTGCAGGAGGAGGACTTGGTCTCCTCATGGAAGCTCGAGGAGAGCCAGGAGGAGAGCGGCGCCGCATAGAGGCTCTTGGTGAACCCGGGGGACTGCGGCGCATCATGGAGGCTCGTGGAGAGTGCGGAGGGGACCGGGGTCGAGCCATGGGAGGAGGTGATCTCTGAGGGGGCATTCTTTGATGGGCAAGGGGAGAAGCGCGCGGAGAGGGGGGAGGCGACATCCGTCTAGACATGACTGAGGGTGGTCTATGAGCACCCATGAAGCCATTTCTCATTGAAGGCTGTGGAGAGTGCATTTGTCGTGGAGGCATCATGGGCGACCCTGACATAGCCATGGGATGACGCTGCATCTGAGGTGAAGGCATCATCATTGAGCGCCGGGAGGGGGTGGGGGATGCTTGCATTCTACGGGCAGGAAGAGGAGTCATGCCTGCCTGCTTGATAATCATCGCAGAAGGTGTGGGGATCGAAGGAGGTCCATAACCCTGATCCTGTGCCATCATCATCATCTGGTCTGCCATCATTTGCTGGGAACAAAACATAACATAATCCACACATTTTAACACTGTTTAAAAGTATGTTAAGCAATAAGTATTTTTATATTAAACAGAATTTTCCATACCTGTGGTGACACCATTGGTTGCTGCGCCATCATTGCAGGCTGTGGAGACATGACCTGTTGGGGCATCATCTGTTGCTGTGGTAACATCATCTGAGGTTGGGGTGACATCATGGCTGGTTGGGGAGACATTGCTTGCATCATTTGGGCTGACATGCCTGGGTCTTGTAACATTGCTTGCTGCTGTGGCATCATCATTTGAGGCTGTGGTGACATGGCTGGTGAAGGCATCATCGGAGGCATGCCCATCTGCTGCTGCTGATCCTGGAGCATCATTTGTTGCGCGGGTGACAGACTCTGTGGGGGCATCATCATTTGTTCCTGTGGGGCCATCACCCCTGCTTGCGCTTGCTGCATCATCTGAGTTTGTTGGTCCATCATCATCTGGTTTTGTTGATCCATCATCATCTGGTTTTGTTGAGCCATCATCATCTGGTTTTGTTGAGCCATCATCATCTGATTTTGTTGAGCCATCATCATCTGATCTTGTTGAGCCATCATCATCTGATCTTGTTGAGCCATCATCATCTGATCTTGTGGAGACATCGTCATCTGTTGCTGTGGTAGTCCTATTTGTGGAACAGAGAGCATGCCACCAGGCACCAGACCAGGGGTGAGTGGAATTTGGTCTTCATATTGTATCTCCGACATTCCTTCAAACTCTGGATCTGGAGGCATAGTAGGTGGTGGCGGAAGGGGCACATCTAGACGCTCTTTGCCGAAGAGACGAACTTGCGGTCTAGGGACTCTGAACGTGACGTCCCCTCCCTGCATGCCTCCAGCGTCCAAAAATTGATCTGGTTGGTTTGCAAATTGATCTCCATAGAGGGCCTGAGTCTGGTCCATTCCTTGACCTGGAAATCCAAAACCTTGACCTCCCGGCATTCCCATTCCCATAGCCTGCTGAGAGTTGAAGTCTTGGTACGGCATTCCCCCTTGACTATAGTTGAGTTGGAAATCTGTGGGAAGTCCAGCCTGCATTTGCATTTGTGCGTATGGATTTTGAAAAGCGGCCTGCCCGGGATCATAAAACCCAGCTTGGCCTTCACCAAAATATCCCGCTTGAGCCATTTCAGCTGGATAAACCTGCGCCATAGGATCCATGTAACCATCCATCCCACCCGCGTACATGTGATCTTCTCCCATCACGGCGTAGTACTCAAGAGCCTCGTCGCCGTATCCTCCCATTGCCTGCTGCTGTTGCTGGTAATAATCGGCTTCCTGACCATAGTAATCTTGTGTGGCTCCGTATGGGTTATAATAATTCCCCATTCCATCATCATAAACCCCGCCTTCGTAATATTCGGCGTTCGGATCGTACAGCCCTTCTTCCTCGTAGTAACCCAAGTCCTGGTAGTCTGCTCCGTCTCCCTCATAGTAACCATACTGATCCTGGTATTGTCCTTGATCACCGTAATGACCTTGGCCTCCATAAGCGGCTTCATCTCCATAACCGCCATAGCCATTATCATACGCCCCGTAACCCTTCTGGTGACCTCCATATCGTGGGTCTTGGCCGTAAGGGTCGTCGCCATAATCGTAACCGTCATTTTGGTAACCGTGCGAGTGCCCTCTACGACTCTGCCTCTGCCCTTGCTGTCCTCTACGGCCTCGCATTTTACTGGACAGGAAGCGATTTGTCAGCCAGTTGGTAGCCGCGGCAACCCTCCCAAGAATCTTACTTCTGTTTTTAAACCCAGCGGGATCTTTTTGACCGAACATCCCCTTGAAAAATCCAGTTTTCTGATTCGAGTTTCCGCCTAATCGTAGCAGCATGTATGTCGGTTTGTTGCCGCCGTTAGCTGCCTTCTCCTTTGCCTCCTTCTCCTTTTTCTTCTTTTTGCTGGCTTTGAATCGAAACATTAATCGAGAGGTGTGTTTTAGCATAGATTTGCGACGTTTCTTCTTGGCTGACTTTATCCGATTTTTCCTTTTCCCTAATCCGAGAAACAAGCGAGATGTACTCTTCAGCTTCTTCCTGCTGGTCCTGCGTCTTTTGAAACCTGAAAACTTCATGAACATCCTGGACATGTTTTTGAGACCTCTCTTGTGCATGTCCTTGATTGGGGCCGCAGTAATATCCTTCTTTTTCTTCTTCTTTCCATCGTCTTTCCCTCCTTTGGCTTTCTTTTTGGATTTGCTGTCATCTTCGTCGTCGGAGTCCTCATCCTCATCTTCGTCTTCCTCAGAGTCCTCGTCGGAGTCATCCCCCCGTCTCTTGGGCTTACTGCCTTTCTTCCCTTTATCCCCCTTTCCTCCTTTGCCTTTCTTTCGCTTGTCATCCTCAGAGTCTTCCTCATCACTCTCTTCTTCCTCTTCCTCGCTCAACAGCTCCTCGTCCTCCTCTTCAGACTCCACCTTCTTTCCTTTGCCCTTGTCCTTTCCTTTCTTCCCATCGTCCTTGCCTTTTGGTGGAGGCTCCTCTTTCCCCTTCTTTCCTCCTTTCTTGTCATCCTTTCCTCCCTTTTTGTCATCTTTCTTGTCATCTTTTCCTTTCTTGTCATCCTTTCCTCCCTTCTTGTCATCCTTTCCTTTCTTCTCCTCCTCTTTCTTTTTCTCGGGTTCAGGTTTTCCTTTCTTTGCATCCTTTTTGTTGTCTTTCTTGCCAGGCATTTTGACACGTAGTTAGCAGCGCACCATTCCCTCCTTGCTGGTTACAGTGGTGATACCTTCAAACAAAAAAAATGAGAGTTAAATATGGTAAAAAACATTTTGTTAAAAAAAGATATTTTTCTGGTATTTAGCATTCAACTATAACATACGTATATCATTATTTTACATTGATTGTAAACACCCAGACTGATCTAAACACCTTAAAAATAAGTCTATTGATTTCCTGTTCAAAATGGAACTGATAGGCCCGCCTTTTTATACTGACATTTCCTTGTATACAAGCAGCAGATTATCATTTAAATGTTTTTATAGTTTGTTGCTATGTGACATTTTAGAACTCAAGAGTCTGAGAATTAGACAAAGAGCAATTATGCACGGAGAAGGGGTAAGTGAAAACTGCAATTTTCTGAGTCCTCAAGTCTGAAGATGCATGAATCATCAAAATACAACTCGGAGTAAATGAATGATGAGGGAACACAGTTATCAATTTTTTTTAAGTCAATGTTATATTTACATTATGGTACTATAAGTAGACACAAACAAACCAATAGGAAAAAAAATTCTGTGAAATCAAAATGCAGGGAAGTAAGGCAGGCAAACTGAATTCAATTTGGGCACATCAGATTTCCATCATTTGCAGAAGGTTTTAGTAATGTATTTTGGATACCTTTTTTAATTACAATGAAATGGCTTTTTAAATTAAAATATTATACGTTAACAATCCTATATTACTCAAAATTGATTCTTGCAAACTTTATGCCATTTTAGAATGTTGTTACCTCATCAAAAACCTTTCATTACTAGTCTGTCTACATCTCCAAAGCTCAAAATTCTGTTCCATCTTGTGATGTCTTGTCATTTAGTAGACGTTTTCAGGTTAACAGCTACCTGGAGCTGTCATTCAAATGATTCTAGTGAAGGTGTATTGAGTTCCAAAACACAGTGGAGAACTTCCTGTATTATCACATGGTATCATAAAGTGGAACAGAGTGTTTCCTTTTGAGAGAAGAACTCACCCTAAATATGCAATATAACAATATAAGTTATAGTGTGTTAAATGTGTGAATGAAACAACAACTCCGGGTATGTTTTTTAATGAGGAAATACATTATAGGATCAGAAGATAACGCAAGCACAAGTACCAATAAACAAAAGTGAGTTTATTTGTCTTTCAAACATACCTGTAATGGATGAAGTTTTACTTATGCCTGCTTGTTTCTACGTCGATACTGACATATAGGTGTATGAGGACAGCTCCACCTGGCCAAAGCAAACCTGCTCTGCCCAAATTTGGTCCCCATGAAGATTCCTACAAAGACAAAGACAAGACTGTTACATTTCAGCTCTAAAATGAAATATTAATAACATCATAAACAGTATCAACACTAGGGATGAAATGATATCAAAATCCTTCAATACAATATTTTCACGATATGCATCTCACGGCTCCATATTTGTAACGATATTTTGTGGAGGCTTACTTTTCCTTTTAAAAGCCTTGGAAAAGTCTTGAAAGGCCTCTGGTGGTGTTATAATATGAAGAATTACGATTTACAAGTGCTTAAGGTATTTCTTCACGTAGTTTGCACTTACAACACCAAAGGATCATTGTCTATATAGTTCCCTCTGTTTTTTAGCTTTTGGTGCACCGTGGCAAGACGAAGGCAAGTTTATTTGTATAGCACAACCCATACACAAAGTAATTCAAAGTGCTTTACACATTAAGAAAGACAATGAAATCACAAAGAAAGACATAAAAAAAAAACACATAACTATTAATTTTAGCAAAAAGGCTTGTATATCTATATAATGACCCACGATATTATTGTGAGACTTTTGATGATACAATATCACAATATTTCGGTTATTGTTATATCCCTAATAAACACCATTACTCAAGAAAGTACAGTTACTTTTCTGGATTTGCTTATTATCAGGTCCAATAATAATGCCTTAGTATTGTATATTATTAGTATTCCCATTCACAAGTCTCCCCACTCACTGACTCACACCACATTCATACATTGCAAGGTGAGTGAAGTGTCTTGCCCAAGAACACAACAACCTTTATATCTGTGAACAAGTGCTATACTGTCAAGCTGCTATTAAAATAAACTTTTCAGTAACATTTCTGTTTAAACATAGATATATTTTATGATCTATGTTATAAGGTTGTTCCTTCATATTTTTTTTTTCTTTGTTGTTTTTCTTGTCTTGTTTTGAATATAGGACCTTTTGTTAACGAATAATGCAAGTGCTATTAACTTAAAGCAGAACACAATAGCTGCTAAGTGTTAACGAGACCCACTGAAAGAAGAAGACGGAGGTCATCACCGCATGACATCACCTGGTGGATCAGAGTATTTCGAGAAGGACGTAACACGTGGGATTACTCAGGCATGTCTGACTGCAACAAACACAACCCCCGGTGAAGAAACAATTCTATAAGATGACTAATAGTTATGTCAAAAATATCAAAAATCAGACACTACAGTGAGATTAAAACTAATGTTGAAACTGGTATCGTTACTAAAACATTCACGATCACAGGACATGAATGTCTTTAGAATGATCTTGAACTGTACCAGAACAAGTATAAGAGCACATAGTCTATTATATACGCCCATGGACCACTATGAAACCTACCTGGACCACAGAGGGATTACACAGATATAAGACTACATGGTAATATCAAATAAAGTACAGTACTACGATTTAATGTTGAAAATCACATTCTATTGTCTAAAGAAAGAGTTTTATTTGAATTTTCATCGCAGTATCAGAAGAGTATTGAGTCTATTCTTTAGTATCAAAATCAAGTTTGAAATTTTAGTATTACAACAACAATAGATAAATAAAGTTGTGCCTCTACGTTTTCCAGGTACTTTACAGGTCGAGACACGCTGCTCCGTATGCTAATGAGGTTTCCATCTCAAATGATTATTCAGTGATTATGAAGCGCGTTCCAAAACAATTAAGTGGAACAGCTATACCTGTCCTAATGTTACCCTGAGACTCGGATAGAGCTGCATTCTGGGGTTGTGCACGTCTCTGTATCTTGTGTTACAAAACAATATAACAATGTTGTTTAATTAATTTCCTATGTTAAATACAATGAATTATATATTAAAATGGCCTATATTACACTATTTTCTGACATCTGTTACAATGTTGTTTCCTCATCACAAACAGACCTGGAGTTGTGTTTTGTTTCATTCACCCATGTTTAACACACAAACTCTGCATAAGGAAAATGTGCTCCACTGTGTTTTTAAACTGCATGCACGTTCACTAGAATCATTTGGACAAATTTCAGCCCTGGAATTGCCAATCTCTACTGAACTAAAGGTAAAAAATAACTGTTAACTAACAAAACTACCACTGCATAACATCACAAGGGGGAACAGAGCATTTTGAGCTTTGGAGATGTAGACAGACTGGCGATAAAGGATTATTCAGACACGTGTGAATGAAACAAAACACAAATCCAGGTATGTTTTTGAGGAGGTAACAACATTATCACATGGTTTAATGTTTCTGAGAGTCACTTTTGTGTAATATAGCAAATTTAAAGCCAAACAGAGGGAACTTTCGGTGGAGGCCTGCTTGTCTACATGGATATTTTATAGCTTTGTCTGGTTAAAAATAAATAAGTTACAACTAATTCAGTGTTTCTCAAACTGTGGCAGGTGTACTGGTGGTGTGCAAGTTCCTTCATACTGTACACGGAAAGTTCATTCTACCACTTTTATGTCCTTTGGGTAATTTCTTGTTTAGAATTACAGTGGAAATGATGTAGTCCTGTAGAGTTTAGACCTGATTTAGCCCCAGATTGGACCTGGAATAGTCCTGTTAAAGACCTGGTTTAGATCTAGTGGTAATCAGAAAGCCAAATCTTTTCTTTGATGGTACTTGGTGTGAAAAATTGTACTGGATAAAAAAATGATATTACTGCAATGCTCTGCAGTGTTAAACATTAGACAGATCATTTCATTTTTAAGCTTTTACTGTGGTGAATATCCTGCTGTGAAGTCATCTGATTTATGATTTAGTCTTCTTGAAATCAGAATAAGAATATGACCAAAAAAAACATAGCAATTAAAACTACAAATACAATTTCTTATAAACACTACACAAGTAAAAGTTAATATTATTCATCTGATGTACGAACAAGTAGAATACTAACACTTTATAATAGTCTCACTTTAATTAGCCTTAACAAAGCATGAACACATTTTAAAGATGCACTGTGTAACTTTTCTGGTGGAGTGCCTATCAGATGCTTTCCTCCATGGAGATGTTACTGCTTTGTCTGCAATGGTTCACAGTGCGGCATTAAACCTTTCTAGCTTCTCTTTTAGACCAAACCAGACAAAGTTACAGGTCAGATCTGTGGAGAGATGACCCTGCTCACAGTCAGAATACCTGTTTTTCTGGGTATTTTGGAGCTATAAAACTATAAAATGTAATAAATGTAAAGTAAAGCTGTTTAATGTCACACTGTGGAACATTCAAACCAAAGCAATGACATATCCATAGAAACAAGCAACACCACTCTCCACCAAAAAAGTTACACAATGCACCTTTAAACTTTATTTATAATGAACTTTATTAAGAATGCTTAAAGCTTAGTAACTAAATACTTAATTACGAGGTAGGAAAATTATTTAAGTGGTTATTAATCATATCTTAATAAACTATTTGTTCTTCGTTTTATATTATATTTAAGGTCCTATATTACACCAAATTGGCTCCTGTAAGCTTTTAGTCATGTTAAAAAAAAAAAAAACATACCTGGAGAGTTGTGTTGAGTTTCATTCACACATGTTTGAGTAATCCTTTATTATTAGTCTTACTTACATCTCCAAAGCTCAAAATACTCTGTTCCACCTTGTGATGTCATGTAGTGGTAGTTTTCAAGTTAACAGCTACCTTTTACCATTTGGTTCAGTAAAGACTGTAAATTCCAGGGCTGAATTTATCCAAGTGATTCCAGTGAAGCTGTATAGAGTCTAAAAACGCAGTGGAGCACTTCCTGTATGACATGAGATCAGAAGGTGGAACAGAGTGTTTTCAGTCTGAGAGAAAAACTCAGTCTAAATATGCCTTAAAATGTGATAAATGTGTGAATGAAAAAAAAACAACACAACTCCAGGTATGTTTTTTAATGATGAAACAAAATTATAAAACAGATCAGAAATATAGCAGTAGTTATTACACTCTTACCTTTAGTTATCTCTTCAAGCGTTGTCACCATATAAAACTGTAAAATTTGTTTCCCATCACTAATTATTCTCTAAAAAAGTGGTGATATAAAATAAAAAAAATAAAAGAAGTCCTTTAAAATTCCCTCTTGTAGTTTTCCTCAAAAGAATTGTTGGCCTAGACAGCTCCAGTGTAGAGTTTTGCTGTCACTCTACGCTGCTCCCACTGACCTACTCCCTCTCTCTCATTCACCACAGTGACCCCTCCTCTCTCTCTCTCTCTCTCTCTCTGTCCCTCTCTCTTTCTCTGTATGTGCGTAAGGTGAAATGTGTGTCATCAGGTAGACAGGAAGCAGGGCAGCGGCTTTGCTTCTTGGCGGCGGCGGTGGGGTGTATGGATACGTGTTGGAGAAGCCAGTCCCGGCCCGTGGAAGGAGTCTTAATTTGTCATCTGGCTGGGCAGGTGAAACTCGAGAGGCCCGGGCGGCTGAGGGGGCGGGGCATGAATAATACAAAAGCCTGAGGAAACACAGACAGACAGCTGACATGGTCCAGGAAGATAAGCTTGAGAAAGAGGAAACGTCACTGGGGTCTATTGTTTTATTTTTGTACGTCAAATAAATTGATTCAGAATACGCGAAATGGACTCTAGTGATCTTTACGTCAAGTTAGAATGTTAAAACATACCAGGAGTTGTGTTTTGTTTCATTCACACGTGTTTGAGTAATCCTTTATTATTAGGCTGTCTGCATCTCCAAAGCTCAAAATGCTCTGTGGTAGTTTTCAAGTTAACAGCTACGTTTTAGTTTTAGTTCAGTAGAGATTGGCAATTCCAGGGCTAAAGTTACCCAAATAATTCTAATGAACGTGGATGGAGATTAAAAACACAGTAGAGCTCTTCCTTTGTTACCAAATGACATCACAAGGTAGAACTGAACATTTTCAGTTTGAGAGAACATGCATGTATGGTTTGTGTGTTAAACATGTGTGAATGAAATGAAACACGACTCCAGGTATGTTTTCATGAGGAAACAATATTATAACATACAACAGATCAACTAAATTAAGCTTTATTCGCACGGGATAAGTACAACCCGGGGACGTCTGATAATTTGCTAATTACTGCCCCATCTCTGTGTTACTTGCAGCGCATTTGCACGGGATAAGCAAAGTTCATAAATTACTCTTTTTTTACTGACATTGATACAGAGATTGAAAGAAAAAATATCACAGGAAGAAAAGAAAGACAGAAAAGACTCACAATTACAACAACAAACACTCAGATGCAGATCTGAAGGGGACGAGTATTATCACCAGACAGCTGTGTTTGGCAAAATATAATTGGTAATTTGCGGCAGAATTTTTACTTTACAAGTGACAGACATGGCGCATTCACACAGGATTAAGATCTCAGGCATCCTTCACCATTATTACAAATCACCAAAGGTCCACAGGTAATATTAATCTAATGCGAATAGGGCTTTACTTACCCTACTTATTCATATTAAAGCATTTTGTTCTCCAATAATCAGGAAGTGCGGGTTAGCATGCTAGTTGGTGTCACCGCAAAACTCCACACTGGTCTCTGAGAGTCCTGAAAAGAGCTTATTAAAGTCAACGTCTGAATAATTAGAATGCTCTGAATGTCTTAGGTAAGTGAGGAATCACTTTGGCCCACTGCAAACTGTTTAAAATGAACTTGTTTTTCACGCTTCGAAAGACAACAAAAATCAGGTACAGCACTTTTAATTTTGTTCTTAGCTGTGTTTTGTTTAATTCAAGCATAATATTTTAGGATTTTGTGTATTACTTTTGTGAGTTGAATTTGCAGTGGCATCACGGTGTTCTACATTTATCTCTATGATGGAATGTTAGTTAGTGGTTACCATAGTGACACATTATTGTCAAAAAACATTTTAAGATAATCTGAAAAGTCAAGAAAAAATGCAAAATTGGTTCAAAGAGCGCATTTTCAGGAGGTGATTTGTTGTTAAGGAGTTTGATTTTCAACTAAAAAGGTGAAAGTGACAAACTGAAAAACTGTTGGCCAATGTATGGAAGATCATTTGTTTCACCAGATTTTGAATTTTAAATGTTGTTAAATTTCTCATTTTGAATTTTTTAACTCTAAAAAAGTTTTATTCTGAATTTTAGTTGCTGGAATTTTAAGAATACATTTTTAAAGTGTTTAAAATTCAATATAAAAAGATTGCCTTGTAAATATCCAGCACAAATATTTTCAAGCCCTCAAATTCAAAAGTCAAAATTCAGAGTGTAAAATTCGCAGTGAAAAAAATTGCAGTGAAAAAAATTTGCAACAAAAGATCCAAGATGCCAAGACCTAAGCAATCGATACAAAGTGTTCCGATCTAATTTAGTAACAATCAGGAAATGGTGCAGTGAACCGATCTGATTGGTCACACTCTGAATTTTGACTGTTGAATTTGAAGGCTTGAAAATATCTGTGCTGAATATTTAAAGGTGATTTTTTTTATTTTGAATTTGAAACCTATTGAAAAGTATACTTAAAATTTCAGCAACTAAAATTCTGAAGAATAATACTTCAAACATCTTTTTTCAGAGCTAAAAATTTCAAAGTGAGGAATTTACGAATATTTAAAATTCTAAATCTAATGGAACAAATGATCTTCCATACTAATGCTAGCTAACTTGTAACTTGTTATTTGAGAGAGACTTATTTAACATCGCTCAGCTCACCAGTTGTAGGTTCCAACTTAGTCAGTTCTTTAAGGTTAGATTGTGTAAAAATACAGGTCAGATTAAAGTCTAACTTGAGTAACAAAGCTTCAGACAGAGTAGGCTGACCAGATTTTCAAAATAAAAAACTAGGACATCCCTGGTTTGGGTTGGTTGGTAATAATAAAACTGTGAAACAAGTGTGTAGTTAGGGAAAATTGTTCTGCACTCTGCACTAATGTGAGTCAGTTGTCACATTTTCTTTGTGTTTGGTGATTTTTAAAGGGACAGTCTGGAATTGGACATAGGACCTCATTTCCTAGTGAGCCAGAGTGTAGGAGACGTGTGGAGACACTTTTTGAGATATTCCATCCAGTCCTTGTATTTGCAGAGGTCGCTGGAGCTAGGCTAGTGCATGTCAATGGCCATAGTTATCCTGCCACTAAAAACAGACTTACCCACTCCACAAAACACCCGAAGCAAATCTATTATAACTCCAGACTGTTGATGTGAATGTCTGTGCTGACAGAATAATTTTAGAAGTAAAACCAACCTTGCATTTGAAGGATTTATGTCTGAGCAGCAGTAGCGAGTTGTACTTCCTAATAGAAAGTTTGGCAGCGGCGGAATGATATCACCAAGCACCTGCCTTACCCGCAAAGTAAAATTCCGCTGCTGCTGAAAAAATAGTCCCTCGATGCAAGGTTAGTTTTATTTTAAACAATATTCTATCGACACAGACATTTACATCGATAGTCTGGTGTAATAATAGATTTGTTTCGGGTGTTTTGTGGAGTGGGTAAGACTGTTTTTAGTGGCAGGATAACTATGGCCATTGACGAACTTCTGCAAATAGAAGGACTGGATGGAATATTTTAAAAAGTGTCTCCACACGTCTCCAACACTCTGGCTCACCAGGAAATGAAGCCTTATGTCCAAAATTCCAGACTGTCCCTTTAAGCAGCTTTTCTGTATTTTACCAAAACAATTTATGCCTCTCATTGCTGTTGGCAGGAATCAAAAATAGGGACACCTGGGACATTTCTTGTATAAAACTGGGACAAATCACTGGTTTTGGATAAATCTGCTGGGACAATGGACACAGGGCTCAAAACTGGGACTGTCCCGGGTAAATAGGAACGTCTGGTCACCCTAGAGTAGAGCCTCCAGTTAGTTTAGTGTCCAAAGGCTATGTTGATGACATCAGCTGCAAAATATCAATAGCTGCATCCACATACCTGGCTGAACAGTTTGCCGTTTTGTACTAAAGTGGCTGCACGTCTTGGATTTACAAATGTGATCTCGTCTAGATGGAAGAACACATGTTTTGTTCTAAAGGGCCTCTATATTATAGGATCAATATGGCTGAATAATGTATCATAGAGTCTATAATGCATTATTCAGGCGCTTTGAAACCTCTTGGTATTTCACTTTTCAACTTAAAGGCCCTGTATCTGATCTTTCCTGTTTTCACACTGTGACTGAGGGAGCTTGCTCGGTTTAAACAGTTAGCCAATGTCATTTCTCATTTTCCTAACAACCCATTTCTCCACGGAGACGAGTTCGTATTAAGCCTCTTTTAGGAGACAAAGGAGAGTTCTTCTGTCACGGAGATGCTACAAACAGCTTGCTGCTAGTACCCCAGAGTGTAAAAGACTCTGAAGCAGTTCAAGTGAGGCAAAATACAAAAGTTTCTAACTTCAAAGTTGCAGCTTAGTAGAGGTAATTTGAATGGTGAATTGTATTAAAATTTCATCCCTTTCTTTAGACAAGAGAATGTGATTTTCAACATTAAGTAACTGCACATTAATATTAAATGTGGAGTTATCTGTGTAATCCCTCAGTGGTCCAGGTAGGTTCCATAGTGGTCCATGGGCATATACTAGTTTATGTGCTCTTATACTTGTTCTGATACAGCTCAAGATCATTCTAAAACCACAGTATCAAAATCAAGTTTGAAATACTAGTGTGAACAGTAGCCTAGTTCAGCCCAAAGGGGAGGACACCTGGTACCTGCTGGACACATGACGTCGTCCCCAGGTCCATCTATAATGCAGGAGTCAGTCTTTGTGATGGATCGGTAACAGAGCTGTGATTATTAGTGCCATCAGGCGAATTATTCCCTCTCCACTGGGAAGGCTCGGATTGCCTGATCTGTCCTGTTACATGGCAAAGGTGTAAGGTTGCCAGATCCTGATCTTTTGCTCTTAGCTGCTGTGTAAATCTATCTCATGATCAGAGGTGGGAAGAGTAGGCAGACGTAGTACTCAGGTAAGAGGGTAGGTGTGTTAAAGTATATAAAAAATAAAAAACAAACTGTGAGGTTTTTCATTTCACTTCCTGGTTGGGCATGGGCAGCAGATATGACGTCACATACGTAGAGGTGATTCCACGACTGTTACCTAGCAACCATAATGTCAATAAGGGCCAAAATGAAAAAGGGTCTACACTGCACAATAGTTATGATTCCCTTGTAAATGAAGGTTTAACCTGGTAAAACTGCATAAACTGTCCCTGTATTTTGGAATTTTCTGAGTTGATGATAGGAATTCAGATTTCGAACTAGTTGCTATTTCTACTATTTTTGTTCTTTTCTTCTCAATTTACTTTGCAACTGCCACTTAAGTGATGTTAAACTATAAACATGTACCACTGGTGCTATGGTACTGGTACATTTACAGTAATAACTAGAGAAGTGACTCCAGTAGCAGTAACCCATAGTGACCTGAGCACTGTAATTACTCTAATGTTTGTACTGAGAGCAATAATGAAAGCCAAGTACAGGTCCATGGTGTATATGGTGTTCAACAATTATACAGTGAATTCAAAATAAATTAGTCATTTAGTAAACATCAAAACAACAAAATCAACACAACCAGACACACACACTCACTTACATTTGACTGTTGACACATAATAAATCAAATCTGAACAAAAACTAAGACAGAGTTCAAATATAGTCACAAAATACAAGAAGATGAACAGCAAAATTCAACAAAACTATCAAAAACAATTACGCGAGATATGTAAATATTAAACCAGAGCATTTCTAAATGAAGTGACAGAAGTTAAAGCGTGACTCGATGAGGGAAGATTGTTCAAATCAGAGGGGGATTTATATTTAAATGAGTGTTTTCCTATTTGTTTTTTTGACTCTTGGGACAACAAAAAAATATTTGATCTGCGTGGCATAAACTGTTAGAAGATCTGAGTTGAATTAAATACTGTTTGAGATATTCAGGATAGCTGAGATAAATAATAATAACCAGTGAAGTTGAGGACGGGAGGACAGAGTGACCAGGACAGCTAGTACATCACACAGTGGTGAGTTCTGAAGGGACAACGGAGAAACAATTTGCACAAACTGTTCTAGAGTTGAGTTGTTATAGAACCACATTGAGGGGCTGGGGGATCGAAGTTGTAGTATTTTGATAAATGATATCACAGTAATCTAAATTGAGAAGAAATTATTATGAGATAATCTTTTTCCTGACAGAAAAGCTAAAACAATTGATGGACTGATAAAGTAATTGTAAGAGGTTTGATATTTTGTCTGTAATTGTTTGTATATTTTTCAACAACTATAATTGGTGATGAATCAGTAAATGCCAGATTTATGTCATTAACAGAAAAACAACAGATTCGTTCCTAAAAAAACATAAAATATTAGGGGTGTAACGATATCCAAGTCTCAAGATACGATATCTTCAAGGTATGAACGATATTTATTGCGATATCGTGGGAAAGCTCATGATATGGTGGAGAGGCTCACGATTAGGGATGTAACAATATCCAAATCTCTCGGTATGATATTTTCACGATATACATCTCACAGTAATATATTTATTGCGATATTTTGTGGAGGCTAATATGCTACTTTTTTCTCTTAAAATGTCTTGAGAAGACTTAATCCAAAGAACTAAAACTTAAAAGTGCTTAGAACTGTTATTTCTTCTTGTTTACACTGAAATGGAGCAAAGGATCATGGTCTATGTAGTTCCCTCTGTCTTTTTTAGCTATTGCTGCACCATAACTCTTCATTTAAGAAAAGAGATTTGTAATTCGATATATTGTGATGGTCCACGATATTATTGTGAGAACTTTGACGATACAATATCAAAATATTTTGGTTATTGTTACATCCCTATAAAGTATGATTTGGATTTATTAAAGAGTAGTTTGTTAAACTGTAGCCATAATTGAACAGTATTAAAATCATGCTGAATTGAGGATTGAATATCAGTAATAATAGCTCTGGATGAATAAATAACCCTATCACTGGCAAAGAGTTATAATAGAGTAATAGTAAAATAGTAAATACAAGTCATATTATTTATTAGGGCTGGGTATCATTAAGAAGTTGCCAATACAATACATACCTCGATACGCAGGCCACGATACGATACATATCTCGATACAGTGCACTTTCAATTTGATATGATATATTTAAAATTGATTTGGTACAGTTCAATAAAAAATAAAGGCTAAATCTTGGCTGTGACACTAAAAGTCTTTATTAAACCACTTTGTGTGCAAAGTTCATATGAAACACAAACATTTTAATCATCAAAACAGTGAAAATGTCAAATGTGTTGCATAAATGAGTTTCCTTTCACTCCACAAGCAACAAAACTGTAGCGCTGTAACAAAATAATTTATTAAAACACACCTAAAAATACTCTTGGTGATATATCGATACAAAAGCCCACGATATCGATACTGTATCATCACATTAAACTATACGATACATCGATATTCCGATATTTTTGCACACCCCTATTATTTATTTTCTTACTTTTATTCTGTGTGAAACTTGCTGTATGGTTTTAGACAGACTACAACCAGATCTTGAACTAGTCTCTTTTGTTTTTCATGTTCTTATTTTGACATTTTTGAACCTTACATTATGACCCTGTGTCTGAATTTCTAGAATAATCACAAGTAAGTTCAGAGAAGTGAGCAGAGATAGGGGGAAAACGGAATTTTTCTGACCACTCAAGCCTCAAATGCTGAACAATACATTATGCTTTCATCACTCAGCTCTGAACAAGGTAATGATGAGGGAACAGCGTTGAATAAAAGCTCATAAAAGTCCATTTATCTGACATCCCATTCAAAATAAGCACTACAAATGCACTGGATTTAGATTTCAAAAAAACAATATCACAAAGCTTATCAGTCACGATCGTTTTGTGTAATTTGGTTGTTTGAATGAGAGTGGCAGAGTGTGGTGGTGGGTTTGGTAGAATCCGAAAGAACGCAGATCTCCATTGGGACCAGTGCCCAAGTGAGTGTGTCTCATCCCAGCGGTGGGCCTCATGATGCTCATCAAAGACACTCAGCCCCACGGACGGAGGGATGGAGGGGGAGAGGGGGAGAGAGGGGAAGGCAGAGGAGGAGAGAGGCAGAGAGCGAGGGAGAGATGCAGCAAGGAAGAGAGGGAGAGGAAGGGAGAGCGAGGCAGAGGAGGAGAGAGGGAGAGAGGCAGAGAGGGAAGAAGGAAGGGCAAGGGAGGGAGAGAGGGAGGGAGGGAGAGAGAGAGGCAGAGAGGGAAGAGAGAGGCAGAGAGGGAAGGAGGGAAGGAGAGAGGGAGAGAGGCAGAGAGGGGGAGAGGGAGGGAGAGAGACAAGGAGGGAGCGAGGGAGAGAGGTGGCCAGGGAAGGAGGGAGGGAGAGAGAGGGAGGGAGAGGCAGAGGAGGAAAGAGAAGCAGAGAGGGAGTGAGAGAGGCAGGGAGTTAGAGATGAAGAGGGAGGGAGAGAGAGCGGCAGAGAGGGAAGGAGGGAGGGCAAGGGAAGGAAAGAGGGAGGGAGAGGCAGAAAGGGAAGGAGAGAGGGAGAGAGGTGGAGGAGGAGGAGGAGGGGGAGGGAGAGGCAGGGAGGCGGAGAGGGAAAGAGGGAGGGCAATGGAGGGAGAGAGAAAGGCAAAGGGGGGTAGAGGGAGAGAGACAGATAGATAGAAGGACAGAAAGAAAGACAGACGACACAGATAGAAAGATAGATATTTTATTGATTTATTGAGAGTGGGAGGGAGATGCAGGGAGAGAGAGAGAGAGATGGAGGGAGGGATGGATGGATAGAAGGAGAGAGAAAGGGAGTGAGAGACAAATGGAGGGGGGAGGGAGAGGGGAGTGAGTGAGAAAGGGAGGAAGAGCACATACACAAACACTGCACTGCTACTATGTGCTGCCCTCTACTGGACTACATCAACACCTGCAGGACTTGGACAAACTCAAATGAGCCGTGAAGAAAATCATATTATGGCTGCAAAGTTTATTTCATTTAGAAAAGGAAAGGCTGTGAAGTGAGATTACTGAAATCTTGACAATCAACCAATCAAAAATTTAAATTAAGCTATTTTCTGATCTATGTTCTAATGTTGTTCCTTATCGTAAACATAACTGGAGTTGTGTTTTGTTTCATTCACACACGTTTAACACACAAACCCTGCATATTACGGCTGAGTTCTTTCAAACAGAAAACACTTGTGATGTCATGTGCTCATACAGGAAGTGCTCCACTGTGTTTTTAAAATCCACACACCTTCATTACAATTATTCGGATCATTTCAGACCTGGAATTTCCCATCTCTACTGAACTAAAGGTAAAAAGGAAGCTGTAGATGTAGACAGACTATGCAGGATTACTCAAACATGGGTGAATGAAACAAAACACAGCTCCAGGTATGTTTTTGATGAGTTTTTTGAGTGATATGGGACAATTAATCTGCCTCTTTTGGATATTTTTCCTGTTGAAATGCAGTAGTTGCTTTTGGATGAACTCAGTATAGTCAAATACAAGGTCACATCAAAGATACTGAAAGGTTTTAAGAGCTTTTACCACCCCACTTTTAGTCACTCATAATTCTTTTAAGTACTCAAATAGTAAAAACCATTATTTGTATTGAACATTGAGACTTTTTATCAACCAGTACCATGGGCGTATACTAGTCTATGTGCTCTTTATATTGATTAGTATCTGATTTTCAATACTTTTGATAATCCTAGCTTCAGTTATTGTGATCTATTTCAATATTTTTCTTCAGCAGTATATTTCACTTTCAAATTTGTTAAACAGACTGCTTAAAGGTCCTATATTTTTATTTTTAATCCATCAATTGTTACTTCAAACGTGGTTACTTCAAAAAGCATACCTGGAGTTGCATTTTGTTTCATTCACACATGTTTTAGTAACCCTTTATTAGTCCATCTGCATCTCTAAACCTCAAAATCCTCGTTTCATGTTGTGATGTCATGACGGGGTAGTTTTCAGATAAAATTCAGATGTGAGCAAAGCAAAATAGAGGAACAGGCAAACCCACATACCTTTTTGGCAACATTGAAGACACCTGTAGCTCACGTGACCGGAGCGGCGTAGTTGCGTTTCCCCATCTTCATCCAGAAGTCCAAAAAAGAACGGCATAGGCATGAAAGTGAGGCGCTCTCCCCCGACGTCTGCCCCTCTCTCTGGGCCTACAGCAGCGGCAGCAGTAGGGGTCGGCCGGTTGGTGTGGATCAAAGTGTGCCACCGGGAATGGACAATGAATATTTCACGAGAGCTATTCTTCGTGGAGCGGCCGGGGGCTTGAGTTCCACACACGGTCCAGCGAGAGTGGCTCTGCAGGTGGGCACGCTCGCTCCGACACGGGGGGTACAACCACGCTGCTGAGGAGATAGGAAAGACAAGTCGGATAAGCAGGTCTTGACCATAGTCTGGCCTCTCAGCTACCTGTTTTCTAAGTAAAATGGTTCAGTGGTTTGAATATTTTCATGTATATATTTATTTTTTCGTGAGTGGTTTTATTTTGAAGTAACAGTTACTATAATTTTACATGTAATCCCAGTGTTCCAGGAAATTCTGATCTCCCGATCTCCCTCACTACAAAAAAGCAAAGAGAGAGGTTTCTTATTATATTTTCTTGTCCAGTTAAGTTTACATTGATCTGATGAATAAAACTCACTAACAGCTTGTAATCTGAGCACTTTGAAGAAGTTTCAGACATAAAAAAAAGGTGCATGAGAATACTGCACAGTGACTCGGAGGTCGCAAAACCTTTAAGTGGTTTTAATTTTTTGTGTACATTTTTCAAGAACTTTAAGAACATATTCTGTATTGTAAATGGTAAATAGCATTATCACAAGCATGTATACTACAAATGTTTTAGAACACCCTAATTTTTCCAGTTATTTATTGCAATTCAAGTTGTGCAAGTTCAATGAAGAGCTTGAAATGGTACAAAAGTAAGAACTGGACAGCCAGAGGTTAAAAAAAAAAAGTCCAAGTCCAAGCTCTGTCAAAACTCCCTCAGGAAAAAAGAACAAGATGGTAAAGTTTGAAAACATGGAGTGTCCAGCACAGTGTCCGGACTTAAACCCCATCAAGTGCCACACATTTATGGAAATTTCTGCAACAGACTTGGGAAGAACTTTCTGAAGAATATTTGATTTCTATTGTAGAAAGAACGAGCCATGCTCAGCTGTTGGACACTATGATGAGTCAAAAGTTTAGAATACGTTTTGGTCTATAAATTGTTTCGATGATTTCATTCTTCAACTCAAATTGCTTATTTGTTCTATGCTTTCATATCAGAGTGCAATGACACAATAAACGGAATAATTTCCAGTAAAAAATAGAAAAAGTGTTGGGTTCTAAAACTTTGACTGGTATTTTATGTTGTTTAAATTGTGTTTATGTAATTTATGTACTAGAGGCAATAGTTTCAATTTTAACTGAATTGAACGGGGATCAGACACTTGCACCTCCAAACCTCACACTGGCAGTGTTAGTGGCAGAAAAGTCCCATAGAAACTAGAGCCGTAATGAACAAACTTAATGGGAGTTTCAGAGATTGTAGATTATTGTTGCCCCAGGATGTACACATTATCAAAGACACAAGAAAGCTTGAGCCTTTTACCGGATTTACAAAGCTCCAGAATGACATGAGTGATTTAGCCTGCTATGCAGCTACAACATCTGCACAGCGTGAGAGCACATTTTGATTTCACAATTTTATTCATTTCACATCATTTAAACTGTCTGAGTATGAGTAAGCGTTATATATACAGGACTTTATAATAAAGTCTACTTTTCGCAAACACCTCCAGGGTCCCTTTTTGATGATATAAGAAGGTGAAAAGTAAACCAGATGTCTAGATTTTGCAGGGGTAAAATCTATCCAGATATTGAAGATGCAAAATGTCCACGATTTATATATACTTTATTTTAAAATCAAACCTATGCCAGGTTAGGATCACTAACGTTTAATCTGTTTTAAAATAAATCATTGTCTAAGATTTAATTTTAATTTTTTTAATCCAATAGTGGACTGTGTGCCTGTCATTAGCGCTAATTCACCACTGTCAGTACTGCTGCTGTATCAAATTACACCTCTGCTCATCTCCCATTCACTGCCTGCTGCAATGTAGGCTACTGTACAGAAGTAAGGCAAAGCAGTGGCCCTTCACCTCTTGAGGGCCCTGCCTGTGCATTAGTCTGACATGACAGCTATATGTGCGACTTACCTCCACAGCTTCTAGAGAAGCATCATGGGAAAGTATGTCATGAGATGGCTCAGGGGTAAATGGAGCATAGCAAATGAAGGTGAGAGCATTTTCACTAGAACAGCCACTAGCATCAGGCAACCAGGCAGCTGCAGTCAGAGTTGCTAGATAAACAGCTCCATGTGAGTACGAGCAGGCAGCTGCAGTCAGGGTTGCTAGATAAACAGCTCCATGTGAGTACGAGCAGGCAGCTGCAGTCAGGGTTGCCAGATAAACAGCTCCATGTGAGTGCGAGCAGGAGGCTGCAGTCAGGGTTGCCAGATAAACAGCTCCATGTGAGTACGAGCAGGCGGTTGCAGTCAGGATCGCCAGATCTCACCAGAAATAACATGGCCGTTTGGGCGGGTCACGCCACTCAACATCACTAGCAGTCACCATGGGCTGGGCTCTCCATCAGGATTCTTGAAGATCATATTAAATCCAATCTACACAAAGGATGCACAAAGTAAACATTCTGTTCCAGTTCTTATCATTATGAGAACTCATCTAAAGAGCACTGGAATTTACCATTCAAATGAAGAACTACTGTATCAAATTAAATGAGAGTGCAGTGTGCACCTTTAAGTATTTTAGCTTCAAAATTATGATGCATTACCATGTAGTCTTTCGCACATTACAGTGTCCAAACAGAAATTAATGACTATTTTTTTCACCAATAAAACACAAATATGAATAAAATGTAATTTGCCACGTGAATTTGTGAAATAATCATGGTCCCTTTATCAGAAAGAATAATTTATCATGTATTTTGACCCTGTTGGCTTTTAACCATATTTATCATGAACAATGAAATTAATTTTTAACCATATTTACATATTATTTATGAATTTTCAACCAAAACTGTCTTTTGTTGCTTTAAATGTACTCTCAACCATGAAATAACTCCATTTCTATCAAAAGAAATCATTTACTATGCACAGAACACAGATTTTCTCAAAAGTAATGCTAACCCAGGCCCATAGACTGTATAATACAGTCTCGGCATGCACCTCCAAATCCCATACTGGCAGTGGTCGTGCCTGAGAACTCCCATAGAAACTAATTCTGCACATTAGTCAGAGCACATTGTATTTTCACTGTTTTATCCATTTCACACCATTGAAAATGTCAGTATCAGTAAAAGTCATATGTACGTATATGGTTTCAATATTAATACTAATACTAATACTACAACTACAAATAATAATAATAATAATCGTAAGTATAAAGACTATTTTTCACAAAGCTCTTCAAGGACCATTTTTGATGATATAAGGTGAAAAGTAAACCAGATGTACAGATATTGCAGAATTAAGACAAAATTTACAGTCTATTCTCTTTAAAATTAAACCTGTGCCACATAAGGGTCACTCATGTTTAATCTGATTAGTTTCAGGATAAAACACTGTCTACAATTTCCTTTAATGACAAACACAAAAAAGACTCCAAAAGGGACTCATTTCATTACCGCTAATCCAACACTGCCAACATGGCGTCCCTGTCGGATTTAGTCATGTGGGTGCACGAGCTCTAGATCCATTATAGTAATATGTAATGAATGGCACCAAGTGCACTTTTGGAGTTTTTTGTGATTAAATTAAATCGTAGGCAATGATTTAGCTTAAAACTAATCAGACTAAACATTTACATCGAGTTCTATGTATTAATGTTTCACTTCATGTGTACAGCTTTGTAAAAATTCACCTTAACAACAAATGCCGGTGTGCCTCACGTTTCAAACTGTGTTTGATGCTCAACCAATCAGAAGCAGAGTTCAGTGAACTTTCCCTGCAGGAGCATCATGAGGACATTGACCACGTTAGCAATTAGCATAGCTGCTAGTGCTAGCATTAGCGCACTACCTTTTCTAATCATAGTTCACTTTGCAATGATTCAGAACACACCAAAGCAGATAAAATGATATAATAATAATAAAATAAAATAAATTAAATTAATAAATAAAGTAACTCCGTAGTGGTTTTAAGAACGATATCTGGCAGTATAATCATGTATTTCAAGCTCATAACACAATATTAACAGTGAACATGTCGTACACACACTGGGATTTCTTTAAGTCATTTCTCAGTAGATGGTCACTTCTCTGGCTCACAGGCCTAAAGCAGAACATACTATATACTATTATATTATGGGAGGATTTTTCTCCTGGCTCTGCTCAGAAACAGGAGGAACTGCTGTGAAGTGAAGGACCGTAAACAAGCGCGCCACAGCGCAATCTACTGGACACATGAGGCTGCATACACAGACTTAGGCCCATTGTCTCATATGGGTTACATGTCAAACACTCTTCCCTTTCTCATGTTTCCTCTGTGATTTCCTTTGGGAGCTTTGGGACACCACTTAATATGGTGCACTGTTTGACAGCTAAAAAACAGATGAAAGAGGAGAGGAATGGAAGGAGGAAGGAAGGAAGTGAGCAAAAAGAATTGAGATGCAGGGTATTAACTGCTAACACATACAATATTTAGATCACAATAATTCTAGTGAAAGTATATGGAGTTTAAAAACACAGTGGAGTACATGACATCACAAGGTGGAACAGGGTGTTTTCAGTTTGAGAGAAGCACACAGCCTAAATGTAAAGCTTGTTAAACATGTGTGAATGGAACAAAACACAACTCTAGGTCTAGGTTTGTGATGAGGAAAGATGACAAAAAATAATGCAATACGGACCCTTAAATCATTCTAAACATTCCTAATTCCAATGACACACATTTGAGCAGTCCTCCTGATGCCCAGCAGAGGGACCCACGTGACCACTGCACGCGCTTCGTAACCTTGACGACCTTGCCCTCTTCTCCTCCTCTGGTCTAATCCAATGTAATTACTATGTCCACATTAAATGAATAAATACATTAATGAAACTCTCCTCTCTTCCTTTCCTCCTCTCCTCCTTTTCTCCTCTTCCTCCCCCCTGCCTCCTATCCTCATCCTGTCCTCATCATCTCCTTCTCACCTCCTTTTCTCGTCCTCCTCTTCTCATATTTTCCTCTTTTCCTTCAGTCCTTTCTTTTCCTCCTCCTCTCCTCTCCTGCTAATTTTTCCACCTCTCTTCCTTTTTTGTCTTCTTGTGTTTCTTTGTACAGCGTCTGAGTGTTTAGAAAAGCGCTATATAAATAAAATTAGTATTATTATTCCTTTCCTCCTTTCCTCTTTCTCATCTCCTCTTTTCCTCCTCCTCTCCTCTCCTCCTTTCCTTTCCTCTGCCTCTACTTCTCTTCTCATCTTCTCCTCCTCATCCTCCTCTCCTGCGCATCATAAACTGCTTCAACTTTGATGTCTAAAACCAGTGGCAAATCTCGACTTTTTTTTTCACTCTCTATTTCTGAAAAAAATAAAAAATAAATAAAACGCCTTTAGGTCCGTATGTCTATTTTTAGCCCTGTCTGAAACACCGACTTAAATAGACTAAAGTCAATAGGCAGACGTGATGTGGAATGGCTGGCAAATTTGCACATTAAATCAAAACTGAGACTAAACTTGGAACTAAACCAGGACTAGAACAGGACCAAACCAGTCACGACTATGAAGACTAAGGTGGGGGCAAAACAGACCACATGACTATTGCTAAACGTGCACTGTGTAACTTTTCTGATGGAGGTTCCATGACCTGCTTGTCGCCGTGAAGATGTAACAGGATGTTCGGCAGTTTCCATGGTGACACAATGCACATAATAGCAAACACAGCTGGAAAAAAATTTGGACGCGTTATGCTAAAACAAATCTCATTTTAAAGTGTAACAGGGCTCTGTTACACTTCAAACTGAGATTTGTTTTAGCAGACCGAGCAGTGCCTACGGTTAGCATCACACCCCCAGGGAATGGTGGTGACATCAGCTGTAAAGTATCAGTAGCTCCTAAAGTGCCAATGGGTTTACGACATAAAGATAAACAACAATTACAACGAGGGAGAAGAGTCTGGAGGACTAAAGGGAAGAGTGAGGAAAGGGGGGGTGGAGGGGTGGAGTCTGGAGGACTAATGAAATGTCCACAGAAATAAGCAGGTGATGAACCCCCCAACCAAAAAGTTACATAGTGCATAGTAAATTCAAATACTGATCCAAAATGCTGCCACAAATGTGTTAAAATGTAGACCTCTGAGTAGTATTTTCCATTTGTACTTTTTACTTTAACTGCCTAACATTTTTGGAAGCAGTATTTGTACTATAATACATGGACTTATGAGTTATTAGTACATTATTAACGCTGTAACTGTACTTGTACTTACACATTTGCAGCATTCTTTCCACCTATGGCCAAATGTGAACATGCCCAGTCCACCGCTGATGTTTTGTATATTTGAAACTAGCGTCAAAACCAGAGGAGTGGCTGGTTGCCGAGGGTAATCAGAGGTTATTTTTAGCTCTGTCTGATCCTCCGACTGGAACAGACTCCAGCCACAGGCACAGACCACGCTCAGGTTTGGGTGAACAAAGCATTTTAACCCGCTGTCATCTGCATCCACAGCTGCTGGTACAAGTACACTGCCAAACTCCAATCTAGCCAAGGTAAAGCTGCACTGTGTAACTTTTCTGGTGACGGTTCCGTCAAATGCTTGTCTCCATGGAGATGTTATTGATTGTTGGATTGTTTCACAGCATGGTATTAAACCTGAGCAGTCCTGCTCACAGTGAGAATGCCTGTTTTTCTAGATTTATTTATTTATTTTTTAATACCAAGAACAAATACCTAATAATACCTAAAAAATACCTAGAAAAACAGGCATTCTGAGTGTGAGCGGGGTTGCCTTTCCATAGATCTGCCCTGTAACTTGGTCTGGTTTGGTCTCCACGAAGATAGAAAGGTTTAATACCGTACTGTGAAACTGAATGAGCTATAAAACCACCTGCAATTGAATAAACGTAAGGTAGAGCTGTTTAATGTCATACTGTGGAACATTCCTGGCAGAGCAATATCCATAGAAACAAGCAGGTGACGGACCCCCAAATAAAAAGTTATGCACCTTTATGTGTAACAAGATGTATTTTCATATTTTAACTACAAAAATCTTGTTAAATTGGTAGATAATTTTAAGTGTAAAGTGAAAATTCACACTTATTCAAATCATGACACAACTTTCTTAATTCAAGGTATCTTAAAGGTGCTTTGTGTAACTTTCCTGAAGGATGGTCCATCACCTGCTGTCTGTGATGATGTTTTTGCTTTGTCTGAAATATTCCACAGTACAGCATTAAACGTGTAGCCAGGCTGGCGCCACCTAGTGCCTCCATTCAATTTCATTTCTCTCCAGCAACTAGCGAAGAGTCATACATTCTGTGTTGGCAACGATTCCCGACATCGAGGATTTAAAGTCGGAACAAAGAGAATGTTTGGTGATTTTATCAAGGGAAAAGACATTCTTGCCCTTCTTCGTACGGGATTTGGGAAAAGCTTTACATCCCAGTTAGCCCCGTTAGCAGCGCATTACATACATCACGACCAAATAGCAGTGATTTGTTAAATGAAAAAAAGTACCCGCCTACAGTTGAGCGAACTAATGCTGCGAGGTCAGACAGTTTCCACAAAGTGAAACCGGCTGATGAATCAGACTATAAAACAGGTACATCTTGCATTAATTCAGTTAAAGTTGTTTTTATTGCCCTGAAATACAGCCATCTTGACTGTGAGTAGGATTACCTCTCCAAAGATCTGGCACGTAAATTAGGTTGGTGGTGTCATATGCTTGTATTTACGGAAACAGTTTAACAGTTTAATACCAGATTATTGCTCATTCCATTCATTCTTTAGAATCATTTGGATAATTTCAACCCTGAAATTGCCAATCTCTACTGAACTAAAGGTCAAAAGAGCTGTTAACTTCTAAACTACCACTTTATGACATCACAAGGTGAAGGTGAGGCATTTTAAACTTTGGAGATGAAGAAAGACTAATAATGCAGCATTACTGAATTAATGTGAATGAAACAAAACACAAGTCAGGTATGTTTTTGATGAAGTAACAGCTCACAAGAGTCAACGTTGCGTAATGTAAGATCTTTAAACTATCGAAGAAATAGTTTCAAACTGAGCAGGAGGACAGGTTGAATTGTATTTGTCAGAAGCAGATCTTTTGTCCTGGTTTATGTCTCTGTAATGATTAAAACTGCATGAAGTTGAAGGTGATTTTTCCCCCCTCTGTATTATTAAAAAGTGGAGGCATTGTTCAAAGTTCACATCAGTTCAAAGTAGTCTTGTCACGATATTATGATTTCAAACTTGATTTCAATACTAAGAAATGGATTTGATGCTCAATGTTGATTCCAGTCCCACAGTGATAATTAAAAACTATTTCTTTAGATCATTGTTTCCCAAACACTGGGTCATGACCCTCAGGTGGGTTGCAAGAGATTTTTTTGGAGTCGCCTTGTCACAATCTGCATGTAGGTCTGCAGTATACAGTTCTGATCTGTGACCTTATTGTCATTCTGGATCAGCATTTCGTCAGAATCTCCTGTCCTGTACTGAGTAGGGCCAGTATTTCTATGCTTATTCATTTCACTATTAGATATTTGTGTGAATTTGGATTTTCTGTGCTCACCAAAATGAAGACAAAGCACAGACACAGACTGAATGCTGCACCTGATATGTGTGTTGCGCTCTTCTCCTGCACCCTGGACTGAAACACACTACAAAAACACAGAGACCCACCTATCTCATTAGATATCTTCAAATGTTAAGACAAGTTTTGTATCATTTCTGATCTTTTTGTAATTATTTTACTAACTATTTTGTTCCAATATTGCTTCTTCAATTGAATGTTGAAAAGAAAAATGTCCAACTAGGCGACTTATGGATCCTTTTTTTGCTGCTTCAATGACTGTTTTTCATTGTTTAAAACTTGAGTAACACTAATTATTCAGAGAGACACGATTACTCAGTCAACAATAAAATATCCTCATTAATGTTCAATAATGATCAAATTCACCATTTATTTTGTGATTTACAAATAATGCCTATTGACTTGGGTCGTGAAGGTTTGTGACTTTTAAAATATGGGTCCCCAGAAATAAAGTTTTGCAAACACTGCTTTAGACAATGGAATGTAATGTTCAACAATAAATGGTAGTACTTTCATTTATACTCCCATATCTGTTATCTCTCAGTGGTCCAGGTAGGTTCCATGGGTGTATATTAGTCTATGTGCTCTGATACTTGTTCTGATGCAGCTCAAGATCATTCTAAAACTATTCAGGAAAGGTTCATTTCTGTCCTGTAAATGGGACTTTTTTAGTATTGATACCTGCTCAAATGAGTATTTAGTTTCGATATTAGTTTTACAGCATTGTTTAGTATCTGATTTTCAAGACTTTTGATTGTTTTGTATTATTACTGATAGTCCGACTGTGTAAAATTTTAGCTAAAAAAATTAACTTTTGGCTTTAATAGGGTTTTAAACACGTGTCCCCAGATACTGCAGATAGAGCTATTACTGAGAACAACTGTAATGTTGATTTGAGTTTCTCTTTTGAGTTGCCAGTTTCAATGCTGAAATCCAATTGTTTTTAAGGTAAAAGGACTCTTTCTGATCTGAGGTTCTGAGCTTCCACATGCGTCATGGCCTGTACATATACTGAGAATGAGACTTGGATGATCCTCTGTCTACAAGCTACATACAGTTCCTTTAACTCTCTGGGGAAATAAAATAGATCCACACTGCAGTTCCTTGGATCTAACAATTTTTATTTTCAATGACTCCAAAAAAAAAAGAACTGGTGTGTGTTATTAGGTATAAGGTCGCATATATATATATATATATATATATATATATATATATATATATATATATATATATATATATATATATATATATATATATATATATATATATAGATATAGATATAGATATAGATATAGATATATTGATAGATAGATATATATAGATAGATATATAGATAGATAGATATAGATATATAGATATATATTGATATCTGGTAGAGGGGATGAGGTTTGGACTTCACTGGTGATCGGCTGTAAATCTCAAGCACAGGCTGATGTTTTGTTTGATCAATTTACTGCCTAAAAAAGTACACACAAAGCTTTATATTAATACTTTAATATGAAGAGATAACAGCACAGAACGTGACCACACACATCTCACAATTTTTATTTTCAATGACACCATAAAAAAAGTACTAGTGTGTAGTATTAGGTATAAGGTCACAGTTTATCCTTTTTTTTAGTATTGATATTAGATGTAGTTTTGATTAATTAGCTCTAGTTTGAATTGATTAGGATGTGATATTTAGTAGAGGGGACCATATTTGGACTTTATTGGTGATCATCTTTAAATCTCAAGCACAGGCCGATGTTTTGTTTTGATCAATTTACTGCCTAAAAAAATATACACAAAGCTTTATATTAACACTTTAATACGAAGAGATAACAGCACAGGACGTGACTAGTGACTACACACATCTCTTAAAGGCTTGTGGTAAAAGCAGGCTGTGGCTGAGGTTGTAGTAAATTTAAATAATATAATTTTAGGAAAATCATCAAATCGGCCCTACACATCATCCCTAAAATATCTGCAGAGCTTATCACCCATTGGTTTCTCTGGATTCTAAACAATCAGTATCTATATGAACAAAAAAAATACATACATGTTGATCTTTAATATATAGGCTACATTGTTCATAGTATAATTCCGGTTTGTGCGTGGTACAGTGGAGCAGTCCAGTCTGTTCTCGAAGCACTAGGAGCACTGACCAGGTTCAAACCATGAATTATTCAGGCTAATGTAGCTACTGCCTAAAGCCAGCGCACGTCCTTCACAGGGGCTCTGGATCCTGCAGTACGGCCACTGGTGAATACTACTGAGAATACTACAGTACTGCACCGAAGACAAAGTTAGACTTCATCACTTTTTACTTGATGTACTTCTAATCAGTTTTTGCGCATTAAAAGCTGAAATGTTCCACAATATTACTCAAAAAACCAGGTGTGTTTGTGCTGAGGAAACAACATTATAACATAGATCAGAAAACAGTGTAATATGGCCCTTTAAGATAAATGGTCACATTTTTCTATAGCGCTTTTCCACCTTCAAGGCACTCAAAACGCTTTACAAGAAGGAACTACTCAACCATTCACACACACATTCACACATTCACACACCAGTGTATGCAGACACTGAGGGCAAGGTGGGTTAAGTGTCTTGCCCAAGGACACAATGACAGCATTCACCTGTGGGAGCTGGAATCACACCAGCCAACCTGTGGGTCAGTCTGCCGCCCCAGATACTTAAAATATATACTTAAATACAGTACTTTACAACTTTGATTTTGTTACGTTCCATCACTGAGTACTTTATCGTGTATGTGTAGTAAGCCCTGAAAGACCAGTGCTGCTGTGATACTGCATCAGCCACAATAACACACATTTGCATAACTGTATTATCTTTGCTGATTCATTGGAAAGTTGTGCAAAACCCCTGTAGTTGTTGTGACAGAGACTTATGTGACAGGATATGCTGTTTCTTGAAGGCAAATTGCAGATAAACTGATTACGTAGGAAGTTTTTGCAAGGTTGTATTGCTGAGTACTTCATTAAAGGGCCCGTATTACACTATTTTCTGATCTATGTTATAATCATCATTCCGTATATATGAATGGACATGGATAACGCACTAGCCGCCGCGTTCCAAATAGGAAGTGCGCCACTGAGGAGATTTTCTCTAACTTGACCTCCTCAAAATTTTGTTGAATATTCCTGGTATAAAGATAGATATAGAGTGTGTAACTCAGGGGTCTCCAGCCTCAGGAGCTACCAATAGCTCTACACCCCCCTTCCAAGTGAATAACAAAAATGTTGTATAATTACTTGCCTCTTATGGTTGTAAATGTATAATTTTGAAGCCCAACTTTGTGGTTTATGTTTTATAGGCATCAAGCTGTACCCAAGGCTCACACTCTCTTATAATCATCTCAATTTCTTACAGCCGCAAAAATGAGTAGCTCTCTGGCATTTTTGTTTTGTAAAGTAGCTCACCGGAAGAAAGAGGTTGGAGACCCCTGGTGTAGCTAGTGATAATTCTCAACTCCTGTCTCTGGCTGGGTCTTTCCCTACAACAGACAGTTCAAAACAGTTTAAAAGCACCATCTTTAAACACAATTTTAACGTATTTTTTACGGCAAAACGTTTAAATCAGCTGACCAGACACGTCACAGCAACATCATGTGAACCGCAGGGAGTAGTCCAAACTGTCAGGTATGACAACAAACTGTTGGTCTAAAAAAAAGAACCTAATAACGTAAATTGGAATCGGAAGACCAAATGAACCTCATTGGACATTTTTAAGGCAGAGCACTTTCACATTTCAGACATTCCCACATTCAAACACACATTCACATACACACACAATACAGTATTTACAGGTGGGTCTAACTTTGGTTTGTTTTTAATTGGCACTTGAGCATATTGATAATGAAAAGCTGATCCAAATGTGGCTCTGCGATGTGGGGTTGTACAGTTGTTACTGCAGGTGCTTCTGGTGGTTTGTTTCTCTCTGAATAAATGTACTTAAAAGTATAAATATGACAAAGCTTACAGCTGGTTTGAAGTGAATAGAAAAATGGTAATAGTTTAAGTAGGACTCAACGCCTAAACCCCGTCCACAACCACATTTCAAATAGAGCAAAGGAAGGACTAAAGGGGAGAGTCGGAGGGTATGAGGTGCAGGGTCTGATAGACTAAAGGGGAGAGTGAGGCGGGAGAATGGACGAGGTCTGGAGGAGTAAAGTAAAGAAGGGGGGGGGTCTGGGGGTAAAAGGGGCAGGTCTGAATGTATAAGGATATGTCAGTGTAGTCTTTTGTGATGTCACCTACTACTGGGAATTACAGAGGCCACTAAAGGCAGCACAAAGTTAGATTTAGGCGTTTTTGACCAGAAAGGTGTACATTTACCCAGTTTCCACTAAAGTCAGTACAAATAACTGGGAACAATAGATAATGCTATTAAAACAACTTATTGGAGGAGCAGACAATAGAGAAGCAGGCAGGAGCAGACAGGAGCAGATAGCAGGAGCAAACAAGAGCAGACAGGAGCAGACAGTAGAGAAGCAGGCAGGAGCAGACTGAAGAAGACAGCAGGAGCAGACAGGAGCAAACAGCAGGAGCAAACAGGAGCAGACAGGAGTAGTCAGCAGGAGCAAACAAGAGCAGACAGTAGAGAAGCAGGCAGGAGCAGACTGAAGACAGCAGGAGCAGACAGGAGCAAATATAGCAGAAGGAGACAGGAGCACACAGCAGGAGCAGACAGGAGCAGACAGGAGCAAAGAGCAGGAGCAGACAGGAGCACACAGCAGGAGCAGACAGTAGAGGAGCAGACAGGAGCACACAGCAGGAGCAGGAGCAGACAGGAGCACACAGCAGGAGCAGACAGGAGCACACAGCAGGAGCAGACAGTAGAGGAGCAGACAGGAGCACACAGCAGGAGCAGACAGGAGCACACAGCAGGAGCAGACAGGAGGAGCAGACAGGAGCACACACAGCAGGAGCAGACAGAGAGGAGCAGACAGGAGCACACAGCAGGAGCAGACAGGAGCAGACAGGAGCACACAGCAGGAGCAGACAGGAGCACACAACAGGAGCAGACAGGAGCACACAGCAGGAGCAGACAGGAGCAAAGAGCAGGAGCAGACAGGAGCACACAGCAGGAGCAGACAGGAGCAGACAGGAGCAAACAGCAGGAGCAGACAGGAGCAGACAGGAGCAAACAGCAGGAGCAGACAGGAGCTACATCAGGGGGCACTGTTGTTCTCGTGCTCTGTGGAGACACAACAGCTGCTCAGAGACGGCTCATTGCAGCAGGGCCAGAGGTGAGTGTACAAACCTTCCAACGGAGAAGAGGAGCTTGGATCACTCACAGCAGCAGGATACCACACACACACACGCACACACACACAACTGAAGCTGTGGGGGAGTGGAAGTCCAACAAGCAAAAGAAAGTTGTGCTGCAATAAATTAAAATACAGCTAAAAGGAAACCTATAAATGTTTAAAGAGCCCATATTACTGTATTTTCTGCCCTGTGTTATAATGTTTCCTCATCACAAACATACCTGGAGTTGTGTTTGGTTTTAATTCGCACTTGTTTCTTCTCTCAAACTCTCACACACTCTCTTGCACCTTGTGATGTCATGTGGTAATACAGGAAATTCTCCACTATCTTTTTTAAACTCCATACATCTTCACTAGAATCATTGGATAATTTCAGATCTGGAATTGACAATCTCTACAAAAATATAAATTCATTCCAATATTTTTCCAAACTCAGTAGTATTAATTGAACATGTTTCAGTTAACATTTTGTTTATTAGAGATGTATTCAGTGATATGTGACAGGGTTACCCTTGCCGCTATTTCACTGGCTGCAACAGAGTGATGTCATTAGTGGAGCCAGGAGCCTAAAATGGGGAAGGGCCAGCACCTGAAGATGGCGACTTGAGCAGGCATGAGTGAAGACACTGCACCAAACTTTGAAGAAGTTTTCAAAAGGAACTTACTTGGCTTCAATTAAACTTGCCTTATAATGAGTTGCCGCAGAAAAAGAGCAACTATCGCCACAAGTGCACCTTTCAAACGGAGCTCTATTCGTGCTCTACTCGTGTGCTTTTAGCAGCCCGACTCTCTTTTCCATGGAAAAATGTCTGGACATTACTTCAAAAATATCTCATCACCAACAAGCAAAGGGAAATCTGCTACAAACTTCTACATCGCTGTTATCCAGTAAAGAATCATCTTAGAAGGGCAATGGACACAAACTGTACATTTTGTGAACTGAAAAATGAAACCACCTCTCATTTATTTGGACCTGCCCAAACTGTATGTTTTTGGAAAGAATTAATAAAACATATACTCAACTTCTTACACCATTTCATCCTTTCTTATAAAGACGTGCTGTTTTGCAGTGTGCATCATATGAAGGGAAGGGGGGATAGCTGATAATGTCCCCACCAAAGCTGAGATCAAACCTACACCCTTGCTACTTCATGACATCGTAAAGGTGGAACAGAGCATTTTTAGCTTTGGAGATGCACAGACTAATAATAAAGTATTACACAACATGTGTGAATGAAACAAAACACAATTCCAGGTCTGTTGAGGAGGGAACATTCTAACATGGCTTAAAGCTCACAAAAGTCCGTTTTGTGTAATATAAAACCTATACAAACTTTATAAATACACTTCTAGAACTGAAGAATATGGTTCAGCCCACTTATATGGCTTTTTCGTTGGCCTTCTTTTTTCAGGTTTATATGATCAGAGAAAATGTTCATTAGTTACACACTTTAACCTAACACAGTCAGACTTCATTTAACAGCTCATGTTTCAGCACTCACATCATCTGACAGAGATATTTGACTTTTCTCATCATTTAGGTCCACCAGCCATCCACTCCCATTTCAGCCATTATTTATGTAATCAGACTCAGCTTTCCTCCTGACAGAGTCTATCCTGACGGGGTACTCCCTGACGGGGTACTCCGACGGGGTACTTCCTGACAGGGTTCCTATAGCAGAGGAGCTATATCAGGTCACCATGTCACCCTGATACAGCTCTAAGACTAACCCTGTAAGACTAACCCTGCTGTGTGTCCATCAGTTCCACAGCTCCTCCTGCTGTCTGCTCTATGCCGCTGTCTTCGTGTCCTTGAGCCACGCATGGATCCTCCACCTGCTCAGAGACGCATCTGCCTGCTGTCACTTTTCTTAACTGAAATAAAAAATAAACACATTAAAGGTGCACTATGCAACTTTTTTAGTTTGTACAAATACTCAAATGAGCACAGGTATGTGTGGAAAAAGACCAAGATGGAAAAGTGCACTTGATGGGTAAGTATCCAAAAGAGCAGGGGCTTTTTTTTCCTTTTTTTTCTTGTACTTGAAGAAATATATAGATATGTTTAATGCTGAACAGTGGAACATTAAAGGCAAAGCACAGATGGCTTCATGCAAATAAACAGGTGGCTCAGACTAAAAAAAGTTCCATAGGTCACCTTTAGGCATACTGTGTCCTTTGTGGTTAATCCTGAGTTTCAGTCTTTTTATAGGTGACATTCTGAGGACATTTCTCCATTCAAGAGATAAAATATTTGGGCTTGAATCTTTAATTGCTACGACAACGGTCTCTCTGAATCCCATGGATAGGTCTGTGTACCCCGGGTTGGGAAACAGTGCTCTGTGCTCCAAAAGCCAGTGCACAGAGAAACAGAACCAGACAGCCACAGAGCCAGAGAGCCACAGAGTCATACAGCCACAGAGCCAGAGATCCACATGGCCACACACCCAGAGAGCCACAGAGCCACCCAGCCAGAGAGCTACAAAGTCACAGAGCCACACAGCCAAAGAGCCATACAGCCACACAGCCACAAACCCAGAAAGCCACAAAGCCACACAGTCACACAGCCAAAGAGCCTTACTGCCAGAGAGCCACATAGTCATAGAGCCACACAGCCAGAGATCCACACAGTCACAGAGCCACAGAGCCACAGAGCCATACAGCCACACAGCCACAAACCCAGAAAGCCACAGAGCCACAGAACCATACAGCCACAAAGCCACAGAGCCACATAGCCAGAGAGTCACACAGCTACAGAGCCAGAGATCCACAGTCAGAGCCACACAGCCAGAGATCCACACAGTCACAGAGCCACACAGCCAGAGATCCACACAGTCACAGAGCCACACAGCCAGAGATCCACACAGTCACAGAGCCACACAGCTACAGAGCCACAGAGCCAGAGAGCCACACAGCTACAGAGCCAGAGATCCACAGTCAGAGCCACACAGCCAGAGATCCACACAGTCACAGAGCCACATGGCCACAAAGCCACACAGCCAGAGAGCCACACAGCTACAGAGCCAGAGATCCACACAGCCACAGAGCCACAAAGCCACAGAGCCAAAGAGCAAGAGAGTCGGAAAGCTGGAGAGCGTGGAGCGGAGAAGAACGTGCTGACAGTGACAGATAGCCTGTGCTCCGTGCATTATCACACAGAATGGATTTGAATAGTAAAGTCTCCGCTACAACAAGAATATGTGCATGAATAACAAAAATTCAATATTCAAATCATTTTCAAATAGATTCATGTGCTGACAGGTCTATGAGCCACGGGTTTCTTCATGTGAACGCAAAAGGATTATACTGCCATTTTTTCCTGGTGGTTTTGCCTGGAATGTTCCACAGTAAGTCATGTTATAATGTTATTACCTCATCAAAAACATATGTAGTTATGTGTAGAGTGAGTATACATGCACATTAGTACTAGCCATATTCCGGTTATGGCAGTATTCTGGATACTGCATATACATGCACCATCAAAAAACCAGGATGCTCAAAAAAATGATCATAACCAGTGTGAGATAGTATTTTGATCCCCATAGTATATTGACCCTGGGGTCATCATACCGCTATAGTAAAGTGACCCCCTATAGGATTTTGACTCCCCTTACTTTTTTCTTTAGTAGTTACTTATATGATCATTATTTCTCATGTAATTTACTTTTATTATATATTGCTACATATTCACTTTCTTTTAAGGTATTTTAAGGAAAGTTTTGATGGAGAACGACTGGGTATTTTGTGTAAATGTAACGTATTGTTAAAATTGCATACACATAGCAATCTTGTCACTTTTTATATTGTATTTTACATTGTTATGGTTTTTAGTTTGCTATGTTCAGATAATCCTTAATCATAATGTCAGTTTAGGCAATAGTTTGTAAGGATAACGACCTTGAATTTAGTAATGTTGTGTTATTAAATCTTCTCATATCTACTATTTAACTACTCGATTGATTGGCCCTGTCTATTTTAACAAGATTCCAAATCATTATACATCACTTTGATTACCTAACTAATTAATAACTACTTATCTCATTTTCAGTCAAATATGTGATTAAAAAAACTAAGTAATTTTTAACATTCAAAAGTTATAATCGACATGAAAAATGCATCTGAATTATTCAAAAACACTTTTAAATATGTCAATGTTTTAATTTGCAGATATAGTATTAATATTCAAAGTTTTTCTATAAAATTCAAGTTATTTATTAATAAAATATAGATTTTCATAAGGGGATCAATATTCTATAGGGGGGTCAACATACCATATAGTATTTTGACCCCGGGTTCAAAACCCTATACCACACCGGGGTACTGATGTGCATCGAAACACACTCACTGACAATTCTATACTAGGATTGAAATCATCCAAATAATTAGTGACAGAGTTTAAAAACACAGTGAAGCAGTTCCTGTAACATGACACGGGGAACAGAGTTTTTCCGTTTGAGAGAAGAACGCAGCCTAAATATGCAGGGTTTGTGTTTAACATGTGTGAATGAAACAAAACACAACTCCAGGTCTGTTTGTGATGAGGAAACATTATAACTTGGTTCACAAAATAGAGTAAAATGGGCCCTTTAAGGTTGGACATCTTGTTGCAATAAAAAACAAAACAAAAAAACACCTGTAATAGAAAAGTTACACAGTGGACCTTTTAAGCACAACGTTAAGCATTGAAAACATGTATCCTGAGAATGGCCAACCGTAGCAGATCAGAGTAACCTTTACAAACTAGAAAACCACAGACCAGAATCACCTCATCAATAAAGTCCCATGTAACACGGCTGACATTTCACCGGTCTGTGTGATCTGAGCATGCCCACACCGCACTGTAACATTTAAAACACAGGGCTCCCTCCTCCTCTTCACTTTAAAGAGACTATATTCTGATCTATGTTATAGGTGTCTTTTGTACCTTGTGATGTCATGTAGTGGTAGTTTTCAAGTCTGTGTGAATGAAACAAAACACAACTCTGGGTTTGTTTGTGATGAGGAAACTACATTATAACATAGATCAGAAAAGAGTGTAATATGGCTGCTTTAAAGAAGAGTATAGTGTTGAAAACCTACTCTGAGTAGTAAGTAAGTACACTTTTATATGGTATTTCTAGTGCAGGTTTGGCAGATGCAAAGACGGCACAAATAGCTCAGGAGGCTATATTTAAAAGTCCAGTTTAAGTGTCAGTGCCTCTACCTACACCCACTTAGAGTTTCTGTTTAGAATTTCCAGACTTTTGGATCAAACTGAACGACTCTGCACATAATTTCAGTGAAGTTAGCAATATATCTGTGCTGGAGCAAGACATATTCTGCTCAAATACGAATACAGTACAGTATATAAGGCAACTCCACATCTAAACAAAACTGTAAATCTCTGGGATTGTTTACACGTGAATGCTTGCAGGTAAAAAAGACAAAGTATTTTCTTGGAAGTGCCTTTCATTTAGACAGTGATGGCATTTTTGGTAGCCTGATTCATCTGCCAGTTTCACTTCGTTGCACTTCATAGAAAACGTCTGACCTTGCAGTGTTAGAATTTGTTTGCTCGACGGTAGGTGGGTACTTTTTATCATTTAACCAATCGCTTCTATTTGGTCGTGACGTAGGTAATGCGCCGCTAACGGGGCTAACTGTTATATTAAGCTTTTCCCAAATCCCATATTCCATAGGAAGAAGGGCAATAACGTCTTTCCCCTTGATGAAATTCACCAAACATTCTTTTTATTCCGGCTTTAAATCCTCGATCTCGGGAATCGTTGACAACACTGAATATATGGCTCTTCGCTGATTGGCTGGTGCCCAACCTCGCACTTCCAGGGTTTTTGCGAACAGCCTAGTGTATTTTGATTCCTGACTTAGTTGCTGGAGAGAAATGAAATTGAGCAAAGGCACTAGGTGGCACCAGCCTGGCTAGCTGGGGCTTAAAACTGCAAAAACCTCAAACCACCCTCCAGAGTGGAAAAGTTGGAATAGGCTCCGGCGTAGAGTTTCCGTCCACACTGCCTAAGACACAAAACTCTGGTCAGATCTGCTCACGACGCATACACATTTACGTCATACATACAGTACACAGAAACAAACACGTCGGATCATTTCTATGCATCAGACCTTCAGTCTAATAAACTCACAGGAGGCTCCCAACAAATGTACAGAATCTGCAGAGATAGTATTAGTGAACAGAGAAGGATCTGCAATCACCTCTGTCAAATTCTGTATGCACCAGTTCATCACAGGCGATTCAGACGGCTATGGACGAGACCTGGGATTCCACACACTTTTGCGTCACGTATGCATGCAGATTTTCACCCAAAAACGCTTGTCTAAAAGTGAAGACACAACCCCACTTTTGCGTCTTCTTTTCAGACCGTCATCAAATAAACTTAATCTAAAATTACAAGGTTTCTGTAATGGCACATCTTTAGGTCAAAATACGTCTGCTGTGTATTGTCTGCACCTAATTATAAAATGTTTTATTGTCCAGTAATCAGGAAGTGTGTGCATGCTAGTTGCAGTTAGATTTACAATCACGAAGAAAGTCACATAAATGCGTCTGTGATCACTGTATATACTGTATCCGAGTGCAATTTCAATGGAGAGAATGGGATTATCCTCAGCATATTACAAAATAAAAAAAATCAATGTGGATTTAGCAAATAAATTCCACTAAGAAGTACATATATGAGAGATTGAAGCCTGCTTTAAAGTCCTGTCCTGACTTTTACTCTTTTAAAGGTCCTACACAGTCGTCCCTCGCTATATCACGGTTCACTTTTCGTGGTCTTGCTGTTATGTGGAGTTTTTAAGTGCAATTCCGCATGCCTTTTTTTTATAGGGTATGAGTGCTTCTTGTGTTCCTCCCCCTGCGTCCTGATTGGATAAGACACTGCAGACCATTGTCAATCAATCTCCTCCACAGTACAGAATGCATTCAGCTGCCAAATTTACATAAATGTTTGATTGCTAGCAGTTTCTGAAGTGATTCTGAAGTGCCGCGCGATCGGACAATTGCCGTGCGTACCTCTGTGAGGTGTGGAGCTCTCTGTCGGTCTTTACTCCTGCAGTCACCTCCGAGCCTGTCTGGTTTAGTCCTGGGTTAGTCTTGGTTTAGTCTTGGTTCAGTCCGTGGTGTATGCAGCACAAAAGTTTGATATAATCTCGGGTTAATGAGCGGGTGCGGTACTGTACTGCGCGGGTGCAGGTCTCCAGAAATGGACCCGTGTAGGACTCTGCGCTGTAGGGCTCCATTACGGAATTACTGAATCTTCAGTTTGTTACATAAAGAAGGAGGAAAATAACAAAAAGACGACAGCAGCAATAAGTTTTAAGAAGGATGCAAAAAGGGTTGTAACTGTCCTGTGTGAGAAAAGTGTATAAAGTGTGTGGTGAGGGGTTTTACAGATTTAAAACAGATAGAATAATTGTAAAATATAAAGTTGAATACTTCGCAGATTTCACCTATGGCGAGTTATTTTTAGAATGTAACTCCCGCAATCAACGAGGGACCACTGTATTACGTGAAATGGACTCTTATGAGCTTTAAGACACGTTGGAATGTTACGTCCTCAAAAACAGACCTGGAGATGTGTTTAGTTTCATTCACATACGTTTGAGTAATTCTTCACTGCAAAAAGCTTGGCCAAAATTTAAGATATAAACACTTAAATCCATCAGAAAATGATTTAAAACCATGCAGCAAAATCATTTTACTTGACAAGTTATCTTAAAATAAACAACCTCTAGACTAGAATTAAGCAGTCTCTGTTCTAGTAAGTAGATAATAAATCTGATGAATCACAAGATAAATAACCTGATTTAAGTTTTAAATTGGCCAGATCAGAGAAATTTGCCATGGTTATTATTAGGCTACGTATATCTTCAAATCTCAAAATGCTCTGTGTATCTTTAGTTATGGACATTTCTCTCACCTCAGATTGACAGAGCTGCGTTCTTTGCTCATTAATTCTACGGAAATCTTTGACGTTTTTCAGTCCTATTATATTTTTTGCCTTTCTTTTTTCCTCATGAGCAGCTACAGAATATTTGTTTTGATTCTGATTCGGACAGAGCGTGCCTGTCCCTGATTTTTTAAACCATCCTGGAAATCCACCCTGGCATCAAAAGCTACACAGAGTTACCAACAATGCCGCGCATGTTGTGTTTCTAATGCAGTGTTCCGTTTTATTGAGCGTTGCCTGTAATTATGTAGAGAGCAGATCGATTCATATTCTTATGGAAATGATTCAGAACTTAAGTAATGCCATATAATCCATGAGCCTGATGTCGCCAGCCACTAAAGTGCAATAATTATAATGCATTCTGTAACAGTCCATTACACATAGTTCAATATAAGCTTGACCCATTGATCTGTATGTGTATCTGTATTGATTCTTCCTGTCCGATACTCTTCTTATGTATTCGATATGATGTGCATAAATAAAAATAGGAGCAGGGGTGTAGCTCTAAGCCACTGCAAAAAAGCTTGGTTAAAATGTAAAAAACAAACACTTAAATCTATCAAAAAATGACTTAAAAGTAGTGAAATGATTTGTCCAGGCAACAAGATCATTTTACTTGACAAGTTATCTTTAAATAAATGACCTCTAGACTGAATGAAGAAGTCTCAGAACTAGTAAGTAGATAATAAATATGAAAACAAGATGAATAACCTAATTAAGTTTAAAAATCTTGGCCAGATCAGAGAAATTTGCAGTGTTGAACCCCAAGACTCGTCAGACATGCACAGTGTTATATGTGTAGCTGTTCTGGTGGAAGGTACAGCACCTGCTTACTTCCATGGAGACTTTGATATGTTGAAGAATGTTCCACAGTATGGCATTACAGTTGACTATCTTCATAGAGCCAAGCAGGTGACACCACTAAGCTCCTCTCACAATTAGTATGCATTTTAAGGTAATTTTAAGTAATGAAAAACACCTAATAATAATAATAATAATAATAATATATCAGTTCTATATAGCACTTTTCTGGACCCTAAAAGACACTTTACAGAACATTATTCATTCACTCGACACTTGGCCCCTCTGACCACCACCATTACTCACACACACACACGCGCACCACTTTCATACTAGACAATGTGGATGTATGTAACTGTGTATGTAGTATGTAACTTTCTGAAGGTGGAAAGTCAGCTGTATGATTTAATAGAAGTGGAAAGTTTAAGCCATAGTTTGGAACATTCTCAATGAAGATAGATTTAGTATAAAAAAGGTTTCAAAAGAAGTGCTTCCTGGATCTCCAGAGGATAATACACAGGAGACAGAACTCAGTGGTGCTCTTTGGAAAGGGAAGTCATTTAAAAGATGCAAAAAATCCCAGGTACTCGCTGGTTAAAATAAAATGCCTTTATTAATTTACGGCATGTCTTAATGGACAACTAACAAAGTCCAGACGCGTGTCAGCATATGGCTTTCCTAGGGGACAAACAAAATTATGAGTAAACCATGTGAGTTAAATACAAGAAACCCACCAATAGGGCTACTCCACCTGGAAGAGGAGGAGTGGAGATTCACCTGTGGATACTACCTGAGACACGCCACAAGATGGCAGTGTTAGAACTATGGGACATCATAGGGTACATAAATAGTCATTATGTACAAAAATATAAAAAAATATATACAAAAATACAACTTAGTTATAAAAACACAGAGCAGTCCAAATCTTCATTGTGCCCAGACAAACGTGCATTTGTGGACAGGAGATATGTCTGTGCTTTTCTCTCAACTGGATCTAACTAAAGTTTGATTTTTCGGGTTGTTTCGCTGTTGTGACACTTCAACCAATCTGATTGAAATAGTCGTCGTGACACTCTGTGTTTTCCGATCTCTATTCAGCATGACACACTGTTCAATCCAGCGTGAGTCACATCTCCAAGAGGCCATACTTCAGGCCAGATTAGAGTTTGTGGAGCAGCAAGCCCCGCTCACGATAAGGACACATGTTTCTCTTTGTTTTTCAGTGGTATAAAACAGCCATAATGAAAAATGTGCTTTTATTTTAGTCTGTTTTTGTTATGAACAGTTATATTGTTACTGTTGTATTCTCACATATCACCACTAGATGCTGTCTGAGGTTTTGAGCACAGGTGAGTCTGAGCAAAGGCCAGGTGAGGGGAGGTATTTCCAACAATAATAAGAAGAGAAAGATGGTGACAATGTTTTGCATAAAGTCAATTCCCCACATGATCATTCTAATCTTTTTCTTAAACATAAAGGCTCAGTTCAGAACAGCGCTGTGGGAGAGCAGGTTGTGATGAAGCCATGAAGAGCTAGTGTTCACGTTTAGCCTGTAGTTTGTTTACATCGTGCCCCCTTCCCCCTTCCCCCATGCGAGGGCGAGGGAGTGATTAGGTGTGCGGGGAGCAGCTGGAGAACGGGTCAAACAGCTGGAGAGAGTTGTCATCACTCAGCCCGAGATCGGCAGCATATGTGGGGCATCAAGTCAAGCGCAGTAATCAGGTAATGACCAGAGAGCAGCTCCAGCTAAGTTCTACACTTTTACAGCATGGGACATTCAATACTGTATCTTTACTACTCTGTACTCCATTACTCCATTTTGTCACTTAAAGGTGCACTATGTAATTTTTTGGCTGGGGGTCCATCAACTTCTTGTTTCTGTGGATATGTCAATGTTCTGCCTGAAATGTTCCACAATATGACATTAAACAGCTTTACTGTACATTTATTCAATTACAAGTGGTCAAAAATAGCTAGAAAAACAGGCATTCTGACTGTGAGCAGGCTCACCTCTCCATAGATCTGATCTGTAACTTGGTCTGGTTTGGGCTCCAGGAAGATAGAAAGATTTAATACCATACTGTGTGAAACATTCCAGACAAAGCAATAACATGGAGAAAAGCATTTGACAGACCCTCCACCTGAAAAGTGACACAATGTACCTATAAGTAAAAGTACAGAATCTGGAGCAAAATAAATACTCAAGTAAAAGTCCATCCATTCATGCATTTTCTTCCGCTTATCCAGAGCTGGGTCGCAGGAGCAGCAGACTAAGCAGGGACTCCCAGACTTCCTACACCCGAGACACTTCCTCCAGTTCCTCCAGAGGGAGCCCGAGGCATTCCCAGGCAAGCGGAGAGACACTGTCCCTCCAGCGTGTCCTGGGGCTTCCTCTCTGCCTCTTTGTGGTGGAACATGCCCTGAACACCTCCCAAGGGAGGCGCCCAGGAGGCAGATGTGGAGGAGCAGTGGCTCTACTCCGAGTTCCTCCTATGTGACTGAGTTCCTCACCCCATCTCTAAGGGAGCATCCAGCCACCCTGCAGAGGAAACTCATTTCGACCACTTGTACCTGCGATCTTGTCCTTTTGGTTATTACCAAAAGCTGATGACCATAGCTCATAGGTCAGTCTATGTTCCTCCCCTCACCTATGGTGACTCAAGTCAAAGTGTCAAATAAAAAAATCTACTCAAGCGAAAGTATTAATGTACTTGCTTAAAAATGTACTTAAAGAGTAAATAGTATTTTGCACATATTTTGATATAAGACTTCAAACTGAATTTTGAATTCTTAATTTTTTCTAGCTGTTTTTTTAATTTATTTTTGGTCAATTTATTTGTATATACTAAATCTGTATTTTGGTATTTCCACCTCAGGGACTACAAATGTAAATTAGCATTCATGCTATAACCTGCACCAGCATTATTCTATGACTTCTGTCTTGGTTAATGTATTGTTGTGCACTGCTGTACAAATAAAAAGTATACCATACCATAAAAATAAAAAGTATTCATTTAGAAATGTACTTAAATAAAGTACAGATACCTAAAATGTTCCATCACTGAAAACATGAAAAACAAAACGATTTAAAAAAAATATATTTTAAACAGTTTGCAGTGCTCCAAAGTTTTTCCTCACTTATGGACTCAGAGCATTCTAATTATTCACCCTGATAAGTTTATAAGTGCTTATCAGCATCAACTAGCATGCCTTCCACACACTTCATGATTTTCAGACAAAAAAATTTGACACGGACAGTACACAGCAAACTTATTTTGACCTCAAGATCTGCTTATACATAATTTCAGGAAGCGAATTACCAATCTCTACTGAGGGTAAAAGAAGCTGTTAAGTTGAAAACTACCGCTTCATGACATCACAAGGTGTAACGAAGCATTTTGACCTTTGGAGATGTAGACAGACATGTGTAAATGAAACAAAACATGATTATGATATGTTTTTGATGATGAAACAACATTACAACATGGCTTAAATGTCACAATTTTGCACAAGAAAGGCTATGGAAGATAATGTGTTTAGATTTAGATTTTTAAATACCGCTGGATTTTCTCACTTTGAATTTTCAGCTCTGAAAAAATAATTATTTTTATTTAAAATTTTAGTTGCTGAAATTTTAAGCATCCTTTTTCAATATGACTTTGGATTTCACTTTGGATCGATTGCTTAGGCCTTGGCATCTTGGATCTTTGCTGCTAATTTTTTCACTGTGAATTTCACACTCTGAATTTTGTCTGTTGAATTTGAGCATGAAAATATTTGTGCTGAATATTTAAAAGGTGATTTTTTTTAATACTGAATTTTAAACACTTTGAAAACATACACTTAAAATTTCAGCAACAAAATTGTAAATAAAATTAATTCAAGCATGAGTTAAAAATTCAAAGTGAGGCATTTAAAATTCAAAATCTGATGATAATTATCTTCCATAAAAGGCCCATTAACAGTGTTTAGTGAAGGTATCGTCTCACCTGTCACTCGCGCTTGGGCTAAATCTTGATTCAGACTTAGCCGGTGTGTGTATCATGTGGCTGCTTAATAACACAGAGTCCTGATGAGCCATTACACTGTTAGCTCATGTGACTCGTGTCTGTCTGATGGAACTGCGTTTTCCTGCCGTCGTTTTGAGGATAATTACTGAAATGTGGCTCTGCGTGAAACCACTACACTAATTGCAATCATGATGAGTTGATCAAACAAGGAGAGAGAAGGGGGAGGTGGTGGGGGGGGGGCGACAGGAGCAAGACGGCAGGGGAAGAGTGACAGGAGCAGGGTGGCAGGAGAAAAGTGATGAGAGCAGAGTGGTGGGCGCGGATACAAGAACAGAACAACACAGGCTGAGCAAAAGGAGCTGAGTGGCAGGAGCAGAATGGCAGGAGCAGAGTGACAGGAGCAAAGTGGCAGGAGCAGAATGCCAGGAGCAGGATGGTAGGGGAAGTATGTCAGGAGCAGGGTGGCAGGAGCAGATACAAGAACAGAACAACACAGGCTGAGCAACAGGAGCAAAGTGACAGGAGCAGAGCGGCAGGAGAAGAGCGACAGGAGAAGGATGGCAGGGGAAGAGTGACATGAACAGGGTGGCAGAAGCTGACACATTAACAGAACCACACAGGCTGAGGAACAGGAGCAAAGTGACAGGAGCAAAGTGGCAGGAACAGAGTGGCAGGAGCAGTGACAGGAGCAGGGTGGCAGGGGAAGCGTGACAGGAGCAGGGTGGCAGGAGAAGAGTGATGGGAGCAGAGCGGAGGGAGCGGATACAAGAACAGAACAACACAGGCTGAGCAACAGGAGCAGAGTGGCAGGAGCAGACTGGCAGGAGCAAAAGGACAGGAGCGGACTGGCAAGAACAGAGTGAAAGGAGCAGAGCAACAGACGAAGACTGACGGGGCAGGCAGTGGCTGTGAGGAGCGAGGAGACAGGAGCAGAGTGACAGGCAGACAGAGTGACAGGAGTAGAGCATCAGGGACAGGGTGGCAGGAGCAGAACAACAGGGGAAGAATGACAGGAGCAGATCTTAAGGGGAGCAGAGTGACAGGAGTGGTACGACAGCAGCAGCGCCAGGAGTGACACGAACAAGATAAAAATGACAGGACCAGAGTGACAGGAGCAGAATGACAGGAGCACTGGGACAAAGTGACAGGAGTAGAGTGACAGGCAGACAGAGTGACAGGAGCAGAAAAACAGGAGTGTTACGACAGGAGCAGCGCCAGGAGTGACACGAACAAGAGCAAAACGACAGGAGCAGAGTGTGAGTCAGGAGCACAATGACAGGGCTAGAGGAGCAGACTGGCTAGCAAACAGAGCGACAGGAGCAGAGTGGCAGGAGCAGACTGACAGTGAAAATCGTATATGGGCTGATTTGACGACACAGAAATACATCATCTGCTCACGAAGAGAACACATTTTTCTTTCTAAAAATAACAGCGGTGATTTTGTCGTTCTTCTGTTTTGTCATAAATGTAACAACATCACAGTGTAATTAGTTTTTATTCTAATACTGCCGCTAACCTCATCATACACTCCCTATAGACTTTTCCAGGCTTGTACTTCCTTTATTGTGCGCTGTAACAATTGGATTTGTGTTTAATAAGTGATACTCTCATCCATCTTCTGCTTTTCCCGGGCAGCAGTCCGAGAACGGAACGCAGGACTTCCCCCTCCCCAGGCACTTTCTCCAGCAGGCCGAGAAGGGAACCCTGGACTTCCCTCCCCAGTACATAAAAAAAATCCCCTCTTGTCAAAAACATTCCTGGAGTTGTATTTTGCTTCGCACAAAAAAAGCTCCTTTGACATTTTGGATGGATTGTTGCATCACAGGCAAAATGGCAGATTTCTTGTGCAGTTTTTAAGCCTGTAAACCATCTGTGGACTGAGTTAATGAGTTGATCAAGGAGAGCAAGGGGGGCAGACCGATAGGAGCAAAATGACAGAGGAAGAGAGACAGGAGCAGAGTGACAGGAGTAGATACAGGAACAGAAAAACAGAGACAGGAGCAGAGCAAACCGTGCAGAATAACAGGAGCAGAGCAAAAGGAGCAGAATAACAAAAGCAGGGAGACAGGGGAGGAGTGACAGGAGCTGAGTAGAAGGAGCAGAGCAACAGGCGAAGACTGACAGGGGCAGGCTGTGAGGAGCAAAGTGACAGGAGCAGACAGACAGTCAGAGTGACAGGGTAGAGCATCAGGAGCAGAATGGCAGGAGCAGAATGACAGGGGAAGAGTGTGAGTCTTACAGAGTGACAGGAGCAGAATAACAGGAGCAGGGAGACAAGAGCAGAAAGACAGGGGAAGAGTGACAGGAGCAGAGTGGCAGGAGCAGAGTGACAGGAGCAGAGAGACAGGAGCAGAATGAGAGGTACAGCCTGACAAGAACATTGCGACAGGAGCACAGTGACCAGGACAGTGAGACAGTAGCAGAGTGTCAGTGGTAGGCTGTCAGGAGCAAAGTGACAGGAGCAGAGTGACAGGAGTAGAATGAGTTTTTAAAAGGATCCCCAGCTACTTCGACATGCTCCTTTTCAGTGGCGGCTGGGGGCGCCAAGGCTAAAATTATAAATATATATTATTAATATATGTATTATATATAGGCTATATAGTATTATAACGAAACAGAAACAGACAGTTTGGTCACTACTGGCTGAACTATCAGAGCACAACGCACAGCCAAGCGCAGTTTTACGCAAGTTTACCAACGTTTACTCAGCAGCACAACCTCATCCACCGCTCACACACGCTCACACCCATCTCCAACAACGTCAGCAAAACTACAATAAGATAAGAGGCTACGGTCACAACATGAACACACGGCATCAGCGCAGCTCCTACAGCACACGACAGAACAACCAGAGCAGCTCCAACGTGCCGACGAGCTCATTTACGCACTATTTAACTATTAACAGTATAACACTATTTAACTATTAACAGTATAACACTATTTATGAGGCTCCATCTTCAGATTTGCCCCAAACTAATGAAAACAAGCCTCTTACCTTCTCCAGAGGACTGAAGTAGTGTTTCCTCTATCCGCTGTCCCACTGGTTCTGTCAACAAAAGAGATCAAACTGGTCCAAATCCTGGTCCAGTCTGGTCCGTGACGCGAGGTCCAGGAGCCAAGTGCACGATCTGGTAGGAAAACTAGTCTTAATCCCCCTTGCCACACAAATCTGAAAGTAACACCAGTCCGTATTAGCACTAGGGCACCAGGTGGAGTTAAGTCCTCTGGGCGCTACGGCCAGTGAAACTTTTACACCGAGAAACAAGCCGGCAGAGGCGGAGGTGGAGAGAGCAGCGAGCGACTGCCCTGGCTCCGGCAGTGAGTGGCTCCTGGGTCCCGCCGGCGGGTCTGTCCTCGCGCTCTACTGTGGAGAAGTTTAAGCTAAAGTAGCTAGCCGCCATTAGCCATTGTGCGAATCAGAGTAAGTATTAGTTAGTAACTCACCGCAGCCAGATGCACTCATTCCATTATAATGCTTCTTTTCTTGCTCTTACTCCCTAAAACTGTTTCTCAGACGTACTTATACGAACTCGCCATATCTGTACAGCACACAGCTGTTGTTATCCACTCATTAGCCTGTAGCAATAACATGCGCCAGTGTAGAGTGGGGCTGAACCAGCTGAGTGACAGAGCAGCTGAACCACAACAGGTCAAGGTGTGTGTTCATGTTTATTCAGACCAATCAGCTGATTTCAGGGCGCTCCCAACCTGCGCCCCAAACACGTATTTTAGGGCTAATGTAAAGTAATGGGCAGAAGCATGTCATGACGTTACATTTTCTCAAAACTTCAAGTCGCTCCAACTCACCGCAATCAAATTATAAAATACTTGACTCAAATATATTTTATTTTTTTATTTTTTTGTTTATCTAGGTCAAGTTAGAGAGTACGGCGCACTTGCACCCTCTATTGACCACCGCCGCCACTGCTGGTTTTATATGATTAACGTTGGCATCAGTTATAAATAGATAATACCAAAAAACTGTCGCGGTTGATTGGATTCACTCTGTTGATTAACAGTCTCGACAAGAAGAACGTGGCTTCTGTTCAGCATTTTCAGCTTGAAATTGAGCACACATCATGTTTGGAGGACAACTCGGTGGACATTACTCTGGGAGACTGTCGGAGACGGACTGTCCGCACTGCAGACGCGTGCGTCCTGACGTCAGCGCGCACAGCGCTCGTGTTGCCTAGCACATGTAAGTGCGTGTTTGAACCACTGCAAATTTTGCAACTTCGGCTCCGGTCAAACCCTTGCACTAGACAATTACTTTGGACGTTTTTCTAAGAAAGAGAACATCACTTTGGGACATTTTCGACGCAGATTTCTTCTGACCACCTCCTGACCTGGATTAGGACACTTCTGTGAGGAAAAAGGTAAGATTTGTGTGTTTCTCTGTTCACCTGAGTCCCTATGGGATTTGACCATGGAAGTACAATCATGCATATGACTTTATTATTTAAAAACAAAACAATAGATAAGCTCAAATGTCTCTTATCAAAGTCTAGATCATGTTTAGGGTAAGTTTACTTCAAGAAATGTGTGCTCTTGTGCTTCTGATCTCCTTTATATGAGTTCAAATGAAAAGTATTAACGTTAGCTTGCAGCACTGAGCACAACTACAGCCTAATAGTGACTATTGTGGCCATATAGAAGGAGAAAAGTCTTAAACATGGACTTTTAGACTTCTATAGTTCCTGTTGATAGGTGCACCTGATTTTCTGAGACTCTGGACCAAATGACACATTCCCCTAAGTATCTCCAGTCCACTGTAATGTTCCACTCAAATGTGCTGTCCTAAACCTGATGTTAGAGACCAAGTCTAGTCAGGACTGACAAGCTGAATGTGAATAAGAATACAGTTATTATTATATATCATAACATGTCAGTGTGAAAGGACAAACAGGAGTGAACAGAGTTGAAACAGTATTAGGGTGTAAAGGGGCCACACTTTGGGAAGTGTTAAAGAACTGAACACTGCTGGCTCTGTGCTGGTAAACAAGTATGGGAACTGACAAAGCAGGACAGGTCCAGTTATTTACATCATCCAGTTCTCTAAAGGTCACTTTTAGTGAGATATCCTTCAGCTTTGACATAAAAACTTTCAAGACCCAACAAATGCTCAATCTGCATCTATCAGGCCGTTCCCAGGGACACCAGCTAAACCTATTCTGATATTTACCCCAACGAAATCAGGCACAAATGACATCTGACTTTCCTCTGTGTAGAGTTTGTCTCCACTTACAATGACAGTAGATCAGGCCAAAACTACAAAGTCTGAGCTTCACAAGGAGTCCAGCCATTTGTTTGTGCTCCACAGGCTTCAGATTTACTTTGAATTGAGCATTTTTTTCAGTGTCTGTTTAAAAGAAAATCAGTTCATCTCTTAACACAGTGACTTTTATTTTATAAAGTTGTAATAACTGTACACTGTACACAAGTGTGTCTTGAGCTTCAGACAAACTGTACTTGTCAAACTGCAGTGTGAATCATAGCCTTCTTGTACACTGACTCTCACCCTTCAGGTTCTCCGCTCTGGCTCTGTTCTATATAGATACTTCCACGTACAGTACATGGATACTTCCACGTACAGTACATGGATACTTCCACGTACAGTACATGGATACTTCCACCTACAGTACATGGATACTTCCACGTACAGTACAGTACATACAGGATACTTCCACTACAGTACACGTACAGTACATGGATACTTCCACGTACAGTACATGGATACTTCCACGTACAGTACATGGTACTGCTGTACTGTATGTTAGCTGTTAGCATGTTAGCAGTGGTGTGTGACATGTTGTGTTGTTCTTCACAGATCTGTGTGATCCTTGGCCCAGTGTCTCATCAGGCATCTAGACTCCGACAGGACCCACCTCTGACCCTAAGTCCACACGCACACACTCACACATAAACACTCACACAAACTCATTCACACATTCACACACATTCAGTCACTCTCACACACTCACACTCTGCTGCTTTAGCTATGGCCTCCTCTTGTCGTCTCCCCCTGAAGCGCTCCTGTTCTTCAGAGTCCTCCTCTGCTCCGGCCAAGGTTCCTAGGATGACCTCCTCGTCTCCCGAGGCGCCTCAGCTCAGCGTCATTGTGCCGCCTGCACCTCCTGCTAAGCCCCTCCCTCTTGCTCTTGCCAAGCTCTTCCCTATCCTTCCTGCTGAGCTCCTCTTTGCGCCTCGTCCCGCGCCCTCCTTGGCTCCTCGTCCCGCGCCCTCCTCTGCTCCTCGTCCCGCGCCCTCCTCGGCTGCTCCTCATCCCGCGCCCTCCTCTGCTCCTCGTCCCGCGCCCTCCTCGGCTCCTCGTCCCGCGCCCTCCTCGGCTGCTCCTCATCCCGCGCCCTCCTCGGCTCCTCGTCCCGCGCCCTCCTCGGCTCCTCGTCCCGCCCCCTCCTCGGCTCCTCGTCCCGCGCCCTCCTCTGCTCCTCCTGCTAAGCCCCTCCCTCGCTTGCTGAGGTCCCCTACTAAGCTCCTCCCTCTTCCTCCTGCTGAGGTCCTCTTTGCGCCTCGTCCCGTGCCCTCCTCGGCTCCTCGGCCCGCGCCCTCCTCGGCTCCTCGTCCCGCGCCCTCCTCGGCTCCTCGTCCCGCGCCCTCCTCGGCTCCTCGTCCCGCGCCCTCCTCGGGTCCTCGTCCCGCTTTCCCCTCGGCTCCTCGTCCCGCTTTCTCCTCGGCTCCTCGTCCCGCGCTGTCCTCGGCTGCCCGTCCTACTCCGTCCTCTGTCCTCTGCTGCCCCGTCCTACGCCGTCCTCGGCTGCCCGTCCTACGCCGTCCTCTGCTGCCCGTCCTACGCCGTCCTCGGCTGCCCGTCCTACTCCGTCCTCTGCTGCCCGTCCTACGCCGTCCTCTGCTGCTCCTGCCAGCGGCCTCCGGATCATTCCTCTTCCTGACTCCATGCTTTCTGGCTTCATCACTCCTCGTTATGCTCGTCAGGATCGGAAGCGGCGCCCGGATTCAACCCCAAAATAAGCCAGGACTAAACCAGGACTTAACCTCCAAAATACAAAAAATCTTGGATAAGTTTAGGGTGGTTTTCTTTTGTTCGTCAGCGAAGAAAAATCTAAAAGTTGGATAAGTTGGATCAGTGTGACGTTCTGTTGTTCTTCTTGTTTTGTAAAGACACTGGTGCATTTGTCTTTGTGCAAACAGTTCACCTCTTTGAAAACATCTCGTTCTATGTTACAGGAAGTGTCTGCGGAGCTGAGGAGGGACTGTCCTGTGACCAAAGACAGATGCTGTCCACCAACCAGCAACAAATGTTCCCTGATGTCCACCAAATCCCAGGGCAACCGTCACCAGAGCAACACCTTTAAAAACCAAGGACTAAACCAGGACTTAACCACAAATAAACCAGCACTAAACCAGCACCAAACTACAACTAAACCAGGACTAAACCCAGGACTAAACCCAGGACTGAACCCAGGACTAAACCCAGGACCAATGCAGGACTATACCAGGACTAACTCAGGACTCATCCAGGACTAAACCCGGAACTAACCCAGGATTAATCCAGAATTAAAACCAGGACTAAACTCAGACTGAGCCAGGACTAGCCCAGGACTAACCCGGGACTAAACCAGGCCAAAATTAGGACACAAAATTTCACTAAACCAGGACTATCTCAGGACTAAACCCAGACTAAATCCAGGACTAAACCCAGACTAAAGCCAGGACTAAACCCAGTACTAAACCAGGATTTATCCAGGACTAAACCCAGGACTAAAGCAGGACTAAACCCAGACTAAATCCAGGACTAAAGCCAAGACTAAACCCAGTACTAAACCAGGACTCATCCAGGACTAAACCCAGGACCAAAGCAGGACTCATTCAGAACTAAACCCAGGATCAAAGCAGGACTAAACCCAGAACTAAACCCAGTACTAAACCAGGACTCATTCAGAACTAAACCCAGGACCAAAGCAGGACTAAACCCAGGACTAAACCAGGATTAAACAGGACTAAACAAGAACTCAAGGCGGACAAAAATTTGACTAAACCAAAACTAAATCCACCAAAATCCAAAAAATTTTAAATAAAATTAGTGTACATTTATTGTGTTTATCCATGTGTCTTATTCAGCAAACAAAAATAAAAAAAGTTAGATAGGTTTATTGTAGTTTTATTATGTTTGTGTGTGTTATTGAGCAAATAAAAAAAAANCTAAACCAGCACCAAACTACAACTAAACTAACTAAACCAGGACTAAACCCAGGACTAAACCCAGGACTGAACCCAGGACTGAACCCAGGACTAAACCCAGGACCAATGCAGGACTATACCAGGACTAACTCAGGACTCATCCAGGACTCATCCAGGACTAAACCCGGAACTAACCCAGGATTAATCCAGAATTAAAACCAGGACTAAACTCAGACTGAGCCAGGACTAGCCCAGGACTAACCCGGGACTAAACCAGGCCAAAATTAGGACACAAAATTTCACTAAACCAGGACTATCTCAGGACTAAACCCAGACTAAATCCAGGACTAAACCCAGACTAAAGCCAGGACTAAACCCAGTACTAAACCAGGATTTATCCAGGACTAAACCCAGGACTAAAGCAGGACTAAACCCAGACTAAATCCAGGACTAAAGCCAAGACTAAACCCAGTACTAAACCAGGACTCATCCAGGACTAAACCCAGGACCAAAGCAGGACTCATTCAGAACTAAACCCAGGATCAAAGCAGGACTAAACCCAGAACTAAACCCAGTACTAAACCAGGACTCATTCAGAACTAAACCCAGGACCAAAGCAGGACTAAACCCAGGACTAAACCAGGATTAAACAGGACTAAACAAGAACTCAAGGCGGACAAAAATTTGACTAAACCAAAACTAAATCCACCAAAATCCAAAAATTTTAAATAAAATTAGTGTACATTTATTGTGTTTATCCATGTGTCTTATTCAGCAAACAAAAATAAAAAAAAGTTAGATAGGTTTATTGTAGTTTTATTATGTTTGTGTGTGTTATTGAGCAAATAAAAAAAAAAAAAGTTAGATAAGTTTATTGTAGTTTTATTATGTTTATGTGTGTTATTCAGCAAATAAAAAAAATTAAAAAAAAGTTAGATAAGTTTATTGTAGTTTTATTATGTTTATGTGTGTTATTCAGCAAATAAAAAAAAAAAAAAGTTAGATAAGTTCAGTGTAGTTTTAGTGTGTTTATCCGTGTGTGTCAGCAAACAAAAATAAAAAAGTTAGAAAAGGTCAGTGTGGTGTTCTGTCGTTCTTGTTGTATTGTAAAGACAGAGGTTCAGGATGTTACAGGAAGTGTCTGCGGAGCTGAGGAGGGACTGTCGTGACCAAAGAGAGGCGCCGTCCACCAGCCTGCAACAAATGTTCCCTGATGTCCGTCGTATCCCAGGGCAACACCTTCAATAAAGAGATCTACTATTAGCATTCACAAGTGTCTGTCATTGACTATAGAGTGTGTTATACATTTGGAGGTTTGGGTTGTTTTTTCTCATATATTAATAAAGCATCATTTTGATTTGATGAGGTCAAACAGCAGCCACTTCTTAGTAAAAGCTATGTTCAACTTTGCACACATAAATAAAGTCCAGTAAATGAACTGAAGTAAATGAAAACTGTTAGTTTTTAAAAGTTCTACTCTTACCCCACACTGCTGTCACTGGACTGGCTTAACCCGGACTGTCCCACTTTCTCCTTGGACAAACAGCACTGGAACTGTTCAGGACGTGAGTGAAGAGTTAAAGCTCCATCAGTTCTCCAAGTGGTGCTGGGCCTCAGAGATTCTCTATACAACAAATACATACACATGCGTCTGAAATCAACTTTAGCCTAGAAACGTTCATCTAAACTTATTAGTACTAATAATATTGTGCACGTAAAAAAGACACAGAATGAGCGATGAGGGTACAAATGAACATTGCCGAGGAATACACAAGGAGTCCCCGGTGCGTGCGCCTCATCTGTGGTTTGTCCTGCAGATGTCCTGGGCGTCTCCACACTTGACCTGGGCCTCTCACAGGTGCTTCTAACAAGTGCTGAGTGCAAAGTAAAGCGGGCAGAGTAGCTTAGAAAAAACAGAAAAGTATGTAGCCTAGCTTATTTCAAATACCAATCAAAAATGCACTTCAAAATAAACCATAAAACTATAGTGTATTACACCACCATAATGAAATATAGCGCAAAAACCTTCCCAAACACACACTGCGCAGTGTCCTGTGGGAGACTGTCGGAGACGGACTGTCCGCACTGCAGACGCGTGCGTCCTGACGTCAGCGCGCACAGCGCTCGTGTTGCCTAGCACATGTAAGTGCGTGTTTTGAACCACTGCAAATTTTGCAACTTCGGCTCCGGTCAAACCCTTGCACTAGACAATTACTTTGGACGTTTTTCTAAGAAAGAGAACATCACTTTGGGACATTTTCGAGGCAGATTTCTTCTGACCACCTCCTGACCTGGATTAGGACACTTCTGTGAGGAAAAAGGTAAGATTTGTGTGTTTCTCTGTTCACCTGAGTCCCTATGGGATTTGACCATGGAAGTACAATCATGCATATGACTTTATTATTTAAAAACAAAACAATAGATAAGCTCAAATGTCTCTTATCAAAGTCTAGATCATGTTTAGGGTAAGTTTGCTTAAAGAAATGTGTGCTCTTGTGCTTCTGATCTCCTTTATATGAGTTCAAATGAAAAGTATTAACGTTAGCTTGCAGCACTGAGCACAACTACAGCCTAATAGTGACTATTGTGGCCATATAGAAGGAGAAAAGTCTTAAACATGGACTTTTAGACTTCTATAGTTCCTGTTGATAGGTGCACCTGATTTTCTGAGACTCTGGACCAAATGACACATTCCCCTAAGTATCTCCAGTCCACTGTAATGTTCCACTCAAATGTGCTGTCCTAAACCTGATGTTAGAGACCAAGTCTAGTCAGGACTGACAAGCTGAATGTGAATAAGAATACAGTTATTATTATATCATAACATGTCAGTGTGAAAGGACAAACAGGAGTGAACAGAGTTGAAACAGTATTAGGGTGTAAAGGGGCCACACTTTGGGAAGTGTTAAAGAACTGAACACTGCTGGCTCTGTGCTGGTAAACAAGTATGGGAACTGACAAAGCAGGACAGGTCCAGTTATTTACATCATCCAGTTCTCTAAAGGTCACTTTTAGTGAGATATCCTTCAGCTTTGACATAAAAACTTTCAAGACCCAACAAATGCTCAATCTGCATCTATCAGGCCGTTCCCAGGGACACCAGCTAAACCTATTCTGATATTTACCCCAACGAAATCAGGCACAAATGACATCTGACTTTCCTCTGTGTAGAGTTTGTCTCCACTTACAATGACAGTAGATCAGGCCAAAACTACAAAGTCTGAGCTTCACAAGGAGTCCAGCCATTTGTTTGTGCTCCACAGGCTTCAGATTTACTTTGAATTGAGCATTTTTTTCAGTGTCTGTTTAAAAGAAAATCAGTTCATCTCTTAACACAGTGACTTTTATTTTATAAAGTTGTAATAACTGTACACTGTACACAAGTGTGTCTTGAGCTTCAGACAAACTGTACTTGTCAAACTGCAGTGTGAATCATAGCCTTCTTGTACACTGACTCTCACCCTTCAGGTTCTCCGCTCTGGCTCTGTTCTATATGGATACTTCCACGTACAGTACATGGATACTTCCACGTACAGTACATGGATACTTCCACGTACAGTACATGGATACTTCCACGTACAGTACATGGATACTTCCACCTACAGTACATGGATACTTCCACGTACAGTACATGGATACTTCCACGTACAGTACATGGATACTTCCACGTACAGTACATGGATACTTCCACGTACAGTACATGGATACTTCCACGTACAGTACATGGATACTTCCACGTACAGTACATGGATACTTCATGGTGCTGTACTGTATGTTAGCTGTTAGCATGTTAGCAGTGGTGTGTGACATGTTGTGTTGTTCTTCACAGATCTGTGTGATCCTTGGCCCAGTGTCTCATCAGGCATCTAGACTCCGACAGGACCCACCTCTGACCCTAAGTCCACACGCACACACTCACACATAAACACTCACACAAACTCATTCACACATTCACACACATTCAGTCACTCTCACACACTCACACTCTGCTGCTTTAGCTATGGCCTCCTCTTGTCGTCTCCCCCTGAAGCGCTCCTGTTCTTCAGAGTCCTCCTCTGCTCCGGCCAAGGTTCCTAGGATGACCTCCTCGTCTCCCGAGGCGCCTCAGCTCAGCGTCATTGTGCCGCCTGCACCTCCTGCTAAGCCCCTCCCTCTTGCTCTTGCCAAGCTCTTCCCTATCCTTCCTACTGAGCTCCTCTTTGCGCCTCGTCCCGCGCCCTCCTTGGCTCCTCGTCCCGCGCCCTCCTCGGCTCCTCGTCCCGCGCCCTCCTCGGCTCCTCGTCCCGCGCCCTCCTCTGCTCCTCCTCCTCGCTCCTCGAAGCCCTCCCCTCGCTTGCTGAGGTCCCCTACTAAGCTCCTCCCTCTTCCTCCTGCTGAGGTCCTCTTTGCGCCTCGTCCTGTGCCCTCCTCGGCTCCTCGTCCCGTGCCTCTCTCGGCTCCTCGGCCCGCCCTCCTCGGCTCCTCGTCCCGCGCCCTCCTCGGCTCCTCGTCCTGCGTCCTCCTGCTCCTCGTCCCGCGCCCTCTCGGTCCTCATCCGCTCCCTCGCTCCTCGTCGCCCCCTCGGCTCCTCGTCCCGCCCTCCTCGCTCCTCGTCCCGCGCCTCCTCGGCTCCTCGTCCCGCGCCCTCCTCGGCTCCTCGTCCCGCGCCCTCCTCGGGTCCTCGTCCCGCTTTCCCCTCGGCTCCTCGTCCCGCTTTCTCCTCGGCTCCTCGTCCCGCGCTGTCCTCGGCTGCCCGTCCTACTCCGTCCTCTGCTGCCCGTCCTACTCCGTCCTCTGCTGCCCGTCCTACTCCGTCCTCTGCTGCCCGTCCTACTCCGTCCTCTGCTGCCCGTCCTACGCCGTCCTCTGCTGCCCGTCCTACGCCGTCCTCGGCTGCCCGTCCTACGCCGTCCTCGGCTGCCCGTCCTACTCCGTCCTCTGCTGCCCGTCCTACTCCGTCCTCTGCTGCCCGTCCTACGCCGTCCTCTGCTGCTCCTGCCAGCGGCCTCCGGATCATTCCTCTTCCTGACTCCATGCTTTCTGGCTTCATCACTCCTCGTTATGCTCGTCAGGATCGGAAGCGGCGCCCGGATTCAACCCCAAAATAAGCCAGGACTAAACCAGGACTTAACCTCCAAAATACAAAAAATCTTGGATAAGTTTAGGGTGGTTTTCTTTTGTTCGTCAGCGAAGAAAAATCTAAAAGTTGGATAAGTTGGATCAGTGTGACGTTCTGTTGTTCTTCTTGTTTTGTAAAGACACTGGTGCATTTGTCTTTGTGCAAACAGTTCACCTCTTTGAAAACATCTCGTTCTATGTTACAGGAAGTGTCTGCGGAGCTGAGGAGGGACTGTCCTGTGACCAAAGACAGATGCTGTCCACCAACCAGCAACAAATGTTCCCTGATGTCCACCAAATCCCAGGGCAACCGTCACCAGAGCAACACCTTTAAAAACCAAGGACTAAACCAGGACTTAACCACAAATAAACCAGCACTAAACCAGCACCAAACTACAACTAAACCAGGACTAAACCCAGGACTAAACCCAGGACTGAACCCAGGACTGAACCCAGGACTAAACCCAGGACCAATGCAGGACTATACCAGGACTAACTCAGGACTCATCCAGGACTCATCCAGGACTAAACCCGGAACTAACCCAGGATTAATCCAGAATTAAAACCAGGACTAAACTCAGACTGAGCCAGGACTAGCCCAGGACTAACCCGGGACTAAACCAGGCCAAAATTAGGACACAAAATTTCACTAAACCAGGACTATCTCAGGACTAAACCCAGACTAAATCCAGGACTAAACCCAGACTAAAGCCAGGACTAAACCCAGTACTAAACCAGGATTTATCCAGGACTAAACCCAGGACTAAAGCAGGACTAAACCCAGACTAAATCCAGGACTAAAGCCAAGACTAAACCCAGTACTAAACCAGGACTCATCCAGGACTAAACCCAGGACCAAAGCAGGACTCATTCAGAACTAAACCCAGGATCAAAGCAGGACTAAACCCAGAACTAAACCCAGTACTAAACCAGGACTCATTCAGAACTAAACCCAGGACCAAAGCAGGACTAAACCCAGGACTAAACCAGGATTAAACAGGACTAAACAAGAACTCAAGGCGGACAAAAATTTGACTAAACCAAAACTAAATCCACCAAAATCCAAAAATTTTAAATAAAATTAGTGTACATTTATTGTGTTTATCCATGTGTCTTATTCAGCAAACAAAAATAAAAAAAGTTAGATAGGTTTATTGTAGTTTTATTATGTTTGTGTGTGTTATTGAGCAAATAAAAATAAAAAAAAGTTAGATAAGTTTATTGTAGTTTTATTATGTTTATGTGTGTTATTCAGCAAATAAAAAAATTTAAAAAAAAGTTAGATAAGTTTATTGTAGTTTTATTATGTTTATGTGTGTTATTCAGCAAATAAAAAAAAAAAAAAAGTTAGATAAGTTCAGTGTAGTTTTAGTGTGTTTATCCGTGTGTGTCAGCAAACAAAAATAAAAAAGTTAGAAAAGGTCAGTGTGGTGTTCTGTCGTTCTTGTTGTATTGTAAAGACAGAGGTTCAGGATGTTACAGGAAGTGTCTGCGGAGCTGAGGAGGGACTGTCGTGACCAAAGAGAGGCGCCGTCCACCAGCCTGCAACAAATGTTCCCTGATGTCCGTCGTATCCCAGGGCAACACCTTCAATAAAGAGATCTACTATTAGCATTCACAAGTGTCTGTCATTGACTATAGAGTGTGTTATACATTTGGAGGTTTGGGTTGTTTTTTCTCATATATTAATAAAGCATCATTTTGATTTGATGAGGTCAAACAGCAGCCACTTCTTAGTAAAAGCTATGTTCAACTTTGCACACATAAATAAAGTCCAGTAAATGAACTGAAGTAAATGAAAACTGTTAGTTTTTAAAAGTTCTACTCTTACCCCACACTGCTGTCACTGGACTGGCTTAACCCGGACTGTCCCACTTTCTCCTTGGACAAACAGCACTGGAACTGTTCAGGACGTGAGTGAAGAGTTAAAGCTCCATCAGTTCTCCAAGTGGTGCTGGGCCTCAGAGATTCTCTATACAACAAATACATACACATGCGTCTGAAATCAACTTTAGCCTAGAAACGTTCATCTAAACTTATTAGTACTAATAATATTGTGCACGTAAAAAAGACACAGAATGACTGGAATAAATTTGACTTGACAAGTATCTATCACAAGATCTACAAACAGAACAAGATTTCTTTTTGTAACCCCATAAAGAAATTTGTCTCATTCATATTTACAAATACACAGATAGTGATCTACAAATAGTTAGTGATTTGTACATGTGTTTTGATATCAAAAAATGCAAATTTAATGTTTGTAACTTGTATTTTGATATTTACAAATATATGTGTATTTGTAAATATATCTTTTTTTCATTTGCAAAAAATAAGGAGAGAGAGAGAGGAGAGAGAGAGAGAGAGAGAGAGAGAGAGAGAGAGAGAGAGAGAGGAGAGAGAGGAGAGAGAGAGAGAGAGAGAGAGAGAGAGAGAGAGAGAGAGAGAGAGAGAGAGAGAGAGAGAGAGAGAGAGAGAGAGAGAGAGAGAGAGAGAGAGAGAGAGAGAGAGAGAGAGAGAGAGAGAGAGAGAGAGAGAGAGAGAGAGAGAGAGAGAGAGAGAGAGAGAGAGAGAGAGAGGAGAGAGAGAGAGAGAGAGAGAGGGAGAGAGAGAGAGAGAGAGAGAGAGAGAGAGAGAGAGAGAGAGAGAGAGAGAGAGAGAGAGAGAGAGAGAGAGAGAGAGAGAGAGAGAGAGAGAGAGAGAGAGAGAGAGAGAGAGAGAGAGAGAGAGAGAGAGAGAGAGAGAGAGAGAGAGAGAGAGA